>NW_015540866.1:431342-433807 GCF_001515605.1 Sinocyclocheilus anshuiensis | reverse complement strand
ACGCACTCACACACACACACACACACACTCACAGACACACACACACACACACACACATACACATACACATACACACACTCACCTCACACAGCATGATGCCAAACGAGAAGATGTCCACCTTCTCATCATAGCTCTTCCCTGAGGAGCAGATGGAGAAACAGCATTGACAGTTAAAAAATTTTTTTGTTTGCATCTATTAACCTACAAGTTCAGGTTCATCAAACAGAATAAATAAAATAAAAAACATGTTTGAAACCTTTTTTTTTTTAAATAATGATGTGTGCACTCACATTCAAGGTGTAAATAAAGTATTCAATTACTTTTTTACATTTAGGAGACAAACATGATTTCTAAGAACTTGGCACTTTTAATAAATCTCTGAAATATGGGTCATCCTAAAACAGCACAAGATGCAAGAGCTCTCTGTAAGAACATTATGATTAACACAGAGAATAATACGTTAATGACAGACGGATGATAAAACCTGTCGTCTCTGACCGTGAATCATTTCGGGAGCCATCCAGTACGGGTTTCCCACCACGGTGTATCTCTTTCTCCTGTCGGGTTTCCTCACGCCTGGGATCTGTCCTGAGGACAGCTTGTCCTGATTCTTGTCCTCCACCATGAGTCGGGACAGTCCGAAATCCGCCACAACAACACTGTTATTCTGTCAAGAGCAGGAAAATCAACAATCAACACACTGACTAAAACTACAGTGATCTATAAAAGCAGAGCACAGGAACTGAGAGAACTGGCTTTAATGTTTAACTCTTCAGCTAAATGTGATTGCCACACTCCGGTGACTGTGTTAATACAGAGCTCTAATGTGTATTATCAAACACTCACACTAACAGAGAATAACTGAGACGAACACATCTGATAGATCATGATGATGATGATTTCAAAATTACACAAGAGGTGCCTATATATGCCGTCTAAATAAACGTTCTCAACATAAAAACAAAAATGTGATGCTGAGAACAGACGCAGCAGCTTCAGAAAACCTTCAATACAACACAAAACACAACAAAACAAGAAAACAAAACAAAACACAACAGACAAAAACACAAAACAAAGCAACGCAAAACATAACGTAAAAAAACAACAAAACGAAACGAAAATAAATAAACTGAAGAAACCAAATAAAACCCAACACACACTCACACACACACACACACACATACTCACTCACTCACTCACTCACTCACTCACTCACTCACTCACACACACTCTCACTCACACCCTCACCCTCACACTCACACACACACACACACACTCTCTCACTCACACTCACACACACACACACACACACACACACACACACCCTCACACTCACACTCACACTCACACTCACACTCTCACTCTCACTCTCACTCTCACTCACACACTGACCTCTCTGACCAGGCAGTTGTGTGAGTTGAGGTCTCGGTGGATGATGTTCATGGAGTGCAGGTACGTCTGAGGCACAGAATGACAGAAACTGCTTTATTATCACTGATGAGAAAATACTGCCATCTGCAGATCACATTTCATTCAGGTACCGACAACATTCACCACAGTGATTTTTTTGTTTGTTTCAAATTTTTTATTTGAATGTATTTTGTTTTTCATAATTGTTTTAATCAAAGTTTTTTCATTGTTTTTTGGTTTTTGTATGTTTTTAGCATTTTATAATACATTGTGTATTGTAAACTAAAACTAAAATTAATATGTGGTAATTTATAGTTTATTTCAGTTTTGAAGTCAAAATCCATTTTTTTTGCTCAGTTTGTTTTTCTAAGCATGCTAATGTTTTAAAGGGGTCATGTGATGTGATTTCAATTTTTCCTTTCTCTTTGAAGTGTTACAAGCTCTTGGTGCATAAAGAAGATCTGTAAAGTTGCAAAGACTAAAGTCTCCAATCCAAAGAGATATTCTTTATAAAAAAAGTTAAGAGTCAACCACACCTACCTAAAATGGCTCGTTCTAACACGCCCCCACATGACTACGTCACTATGTGGAAATATTAGCATAATGCCGCCCAAATGTTCACGCAAAGAAAGAAGGCGTCACGATGTGGGAAGATTTGCATAACGCCGCCCAAATGTTCACGCAAAGAAAGAAGCGTAACTTTTATTCTCGCTGTAGTATTGTTGTTGCCGCCGCCGCCATATCGTGAAGGCGCTGTGTGTTTCGTTGTGAAAGCGAAACTATGTTTGGCCGTCCAAAAGAGGACACGACTAGAAACGTCTCCAGGTTACGTATGTAACCACGGTTCCCCGAAGGGAACGAGATGCTGCGTCGAAACGCTACGGGAACGCCTCCAGCGTGACCACGCTTTGAATCACATGTGTAATCAGTCCAATGGATGGGGAGGCGTCACGGGCAGGGTGACGTAGCGACCAGAAAGCATAAAAGCACGTGCGGTGAAACCGGCGTCAGCTTCTAGGAGTGAAGCAAGCGCTGGCAGGGATGCCGGAAGTATG
>NW_015540866.1:430537-430877 GCF_001515605.1 Sinocyclocheilus anshuiensis | reverse complement strand
GGAAACGTGTAAGAAGAGGGTGTCTTCCCACTGAATGGCCACCGAGAGGGGCGTGGTAGGCCGCAATGGCCGCCACAAAGACCTCTAGGGTGGAGTGGGTCAACCCTGCAGATAAACAGGCCTGCAGGAAGACTGCGGCTACTGGCAAACGACTGACCTCATTCCAGCGCACTCTCTCCAGAACTCCCGGTAGCAGAGCGATCAGGGAAAAGGCGTACAGACGAAGCCTCGGCCACATCTGTATCATGGCATCCAGCCCCAGTAGAGCTGGATGAGTCAGAGAGAGAACCAGAGGGGACCGTGCGATATCAGTGTGAGTCGCAAACAAGTCCACCCTGAG
>NW_015540866.1:419485-430442 GCF_001515605.1 Sinocyclocheilus anshuiensis | reverse complement strand
ATAATATTAGGCATAATATGCTTGTGTAACTGGCGAGCTCATCGACGCCCTCATCAACCTCCTCGGAGGAAGACAGGCGGAGCGTCGAGCCCTCTCACCGGGGGGAAAGAACCACAGCGCAGGCTTCCGAACCCCGAGAGCGGGCGCTGGATCTGGTGGTTAAGGAAGAAGATAGGGACTCGCCTGTCTACATTCCCTCCACCGGATCCATATGCGAAACCCACGAGCACAGCCGCCACTCCGCCTCGGCGAAAGCGGGGCCGGCGCCGCGAGAAACGCCGGTGAAGACTCCCTCCTCAAAGAGAGCCCTCGGAGAGCAAGCATACGCAGTGACAAACACTCGCAATGCGGACAGTCAGCTGACTCTGCGTGTTTTGCTCCCAAGCAGACAACACACAAACTGTGTGTATCCCCACCCGAAATGTAGCGCGGGCAGGGAAGAACACACAGCCTGAGATGCTGCCCGCTCTCGCCGTATGTTTGTCTACACTCTTATTGGTAAAATAAAGAGTGATAATGGACAGAAAACACCAAATAAGACTGACACACACAGAGCGGTTGCTGAATGACAGAAAGCTGACGCCGGTTTCACCGCACGTGCTTTTATGCTTTCTGGTCTCGCCCATAGAGGAGAAACAATAATGTACAGTATGTGGAAAATAATGTGTTTTTTTAACCTTAAACCACATAAACCGATTTCATTACACCAAATACACAAAATAATGTTCTTTTTAGCAACATCATATGACCCCTTTAATGTAGCTTTAGTTTTCATTAACAAAAAATAAAAGTTTCAACATTTCTTTTAAGGTTTTTCACCCTTTTAGCTCATAAAATATGAATGTAAAATAATGACTGAAGTACTGGAGAAAACATTTAAAACAGTTTGAAATTAAGCCTGTGACCCATCAGTCATGTGATGTCGGCTGAGTGTCCAGATGAGGGCAGCACTGACTCACCATCCCAGAGGAAATGTCCTTGGCAAAACTCACTCTCTGTTTCCATGGATAACTGCTGTCCTGCACAGATCAGACATTCACATTCAGAAAGACAATATTCATGCTCAAACCTTCATAAAGCCTTGTACAAGAGTACAGCATGACAGCATTCCTATGCACAGTACTGTGATGTTGAAAGGTGAGCTGCTGCGGGAAAGAGCACGGTCCAAACTGTCCTGAACATGAGACGTGCTTTACATTATCACTTCAAACTAACTCCTGAGCATATTGTTCACACACACCATATTCTTGATGATGTCTCTCAGCGTTCCTCCTTTGATGTACTCAGCGATGAAGTTGAGCCGCTTGTCTTTGTAGAGGACGCCGATGAACTTCAGCACGTTAGGATGATCCAAGCATCTCATGACCTTCACCTGAACACACAGAGCAATAAATAAGTGTGTGCTTTAGTGTGTGTAGTGTGTGTGCTGTAGTGTGTGTGTGTGTGTGTGTGTGTGTCATCACCTCTTTGAGGAAGGTCCTCTGTGTTTCCTCGTCGAATCGAATGAGTTCCTTCATCACCATCACCTCTCCTGTCTCTCTGTGAGTCACCTGACAATCACACACACACACACACACACACACACACTGATGAGACACTGACAACAGCATACTATCACAGTGCTATCATACTCATTCTGTACTTTATCCCGCTGCATCTGCCATAGTCTGCTGCGTAGAGCCTGAGTATACAGTATGCTCGCAGTATATACTGTATACTAGGGGTGGGGAAAAAATCAATACAGCATAGTATCGCGATATTTTCCGCGGCAATACTGTATCGATACGCGGACGACAAATATCAATCTTTTATTATACTATTTGGTAGAATAATAAAATCAATTTCTTTACAGCCCACTAGATGGTGGTGTTGAGTTTTTTCTGGTGAGGTCAGCTGGGTCACCTTCAGCATGCTGTAAGTTAGTAAAATAAAGATTGCGCCATCACGGAAAGTTATCAGGAAAGCCCTTACACGTTTGGATGTTAGACTATGTTTTATTTATTTTAAATGTAACAGTAATTTACTTTCAAATGCCCCAATTGCTGAAGGGTCTGCACAACTTTTTTGTACAAGTTCAAGTCGCACTCTTCAAAATACCTGCAGTAGCACAGCAGTGCATACCTGTTTACATTTAATTAAGGTGGACTAGATTAGACTAATACTAATAGCTGAGTTTGCCAGGTGCATACAACATTTATAACAGGTTTCCATGAAAGTGTTGGTCAATTTGTCTGCTTGACAATCCCATTTTACACTGCAACAATAAAACTGAAGTGAGATAAACAAACTGAGAAATGTTTCTCTTTAGTTAAAACAGATGTTGCCAAAGTTTTCCTTTGGGGACATAACTTGAAGTTGGAAAAAGGTAGTAAATTACAATATATTGCAGAATATCGCAATATATTTAAAATCACAATAATATTGTATCGCGACCCAAGTATCGTGATAATATTGTATCGTGAGGCCTCTGGTGATTCCCTGCTGTATACGACCTGCTGACATTTAACACTAGTCTGTGAAGCAATGCATCATGCAGTGAAGAGCGTTTCCAGCATTTCACTGCTGCAGTGTTCACACATCATTAACTGAGAATGATTCACTGATCCGTCATTCATTCAGTTTATTCATGTTACTTTGCATTTAATTTAATTTTGTACAAAAATATATTTTAAATTCATATCACTTCTAGTTAATTTGTCATGCTGCCAATGGAAAGTCCAGTCCAGTGCATTGCATTGTGGGATGGATTATTGTGTGCAGTCTGTGCTGGTTGTATCCGGCACAGTTTGATGAATGTCATAAATCATCTGGATGGTTAATGCATACAGAAAACATGATCATTGTGCGAAACAGTACAGGTAGGATAATAGTGTAGTATCATATCCCCACAATGCAATGCAGTCAACTTGATCTTGAACATCCACTGTGAGATATTAGGCAGGAGCAATACTAACACATTTACAATGTCTATTTCTTTACAAACAGTTATGATGTCTTAGGATAATATTAAATAAAAAAGTAAATGACTATAGCTCATTCTGAGATAATATCTGTACACCACCAGCTGAAATAAACTTAGTTAAACAAAAAAAGCATTTACTGATGGCAGGCACTAATTACAGTAATGTTCCATTTCTATTTAAACAAAAAAGGTATTTCTGTTAATTTTATGTTATACATGCATAACTCAACATGTTTGACAAACATACACATTCACATCTTGCTCACTGCTCAGGAGCATATCCCATCATTCATCACATTCTAGAAATAAATTGTGAAATTTTTTGCTGAGATCTCATGAGACATTTCCATTGTACGTTAAATATTAATAATTACATATTGCATATAATTTGGTAGTAAAACAAAGTGTTGCACATTTTATTGGTGTAAAGATGAGTATGTGTATTTTGTACAACATTTGCAACTGCTTTCCATCACTTAATTGGAAGCACCGCAATTACTAAATCATGTCATCTGTTATAGAGTCTACTGAACAGACAATTAGAAGTTCATTTTAAAATGCAAAATATTGAAATTCAAAATAAAGCTATGTAAACACTTGCATTTTTAGAACACTATAAGTGTGTCCCGTCAGGTAATGAAAAGTAAAGACTAATCTTCATGCCCACTTGAACACTTGGGCCAAACACAGGAAATACGTCATGTAAGTAGACAAGTGGTCAAGTGCAAAGACCGCAAGTGTAAATTATAATTAAATCTGTAAATTAAGGGTGCACACTATTGCTGAAAAACAATCACTACTTTCTTTTTTTCTTATCAGTTAGATCCCTAAACAAGACCATATCTGCAGATTTTAAATTTGACCACAGCGCGCAATAGTACGAGATGTGTACCACGTTATGTACGAGAAGCTGCAAAAGACCTCATGACTACACCACATTATGTACGAGAAGCTGCAAAAGACACAGGCGCAAGTGGAATGTAAAAAACACGGTGAAATTAATTTTTAAGTAAATATAATGGGCAATATATTGCGTCACCAAAAATTATTGAGGTCATCTACATATATTGCGCGGTAAGTCGATATATTGATCATTGCGACAGGCCTAATGATCACTACTGCGCAAACTTGGATTCCAATCTATTTACTACTGCGCAGACTCAAGCTCCAAACTATTCGCTGCTGCGCAGACTCAAGCTCCAAACTATTAACTGCTGCGCAGACTCAAGCTCCAAACTATTCACTGCTGCGCACATACGGGCTGCAAACTATTCACTGCTGCGCAGATTTGGGCTCCAAACTATTCACTGCTGCGCAGACTCGGGCTCCAAACTATTCACTGCTGCGCAGATTTAGGCTCCAAACTATTCACTGCTGCGCAGACTCGGGCTCCAAACTATTAACTGCTGCGCAGAATCAAGCTCCAAACTATTCACTGCTGCGCAGACTCGGGATCCAAACTGTTCACTGCTGCGCGGATTCGGGCTCCAAACTATTCACTGCTGCGCAGATTCGGCAGACTCTGGCTCCAAACTATTCACTACTGCGCAGACTCTGGCTCCTAACTATTCACTATTGCGCAGACTCTGGCTCCAAACTATTCACTACTGCGCAGACTCTGGCTCCTAACTATTCACTATTGCGCAGACTCTGGCTCCAAACTATTCACTACTGCGCAGACTCTGGCTCCTAACTATTCACTACTGCGCAGACTCTGGCTCCAAACTATTCACTACTGCACAGACACGGGCTCTAAATGAATCACTATTATGCAGACTCGGGCACTAAACGAATCACTACTACGCAAACTCGGACTCCAAACGAATCACTACTGCACAGACTCGGCCTCTAAATGAATCACTGCTGCGCAGAGTCGGGCTCCAAATGAATTATTACTGCGCAGACTCGGGCTCCAAACGAATCACTGCTGCTCAGACTCAGGCTCTAAATGCATCACTGATGCGCAGACTCTGGCTCCAAACTAATCACTGCTGCATGAATCACTGCTGCGCAGACACGGGCTCTAAACAAATTACTGCTGCGCAGACTTGGGCTCCAAACTAATCACTGCTGCGCAGACTCGGGCTCCAAACGAATCACTGCTGCGCAGACTCGGGCTCTAAACAAATCACTGCTGCGCAGACTCGGGCTCCAAACGAATCACCACTGCACAGGCTCGGGCTCCAAACGAATCACTACTGCGCAGACTCGGGCACTAAATGACAATCGGTGCAAGATAGCAGCCATATCTGGGGCATTTTGGCTTCACTTTTCTACAGTGTATGGGACAGAGAGAGAAAGTGAGTGTGTGTGTAGTGAGGACAGAGAGAGAGAGTGTGTGTTTGTGTGTGTGTGTAGTCAGGACAGAGAGTGTGTGTGTGTGTGTGTGTGTGTGTGGTGTGTGTGTGTGTGTGTGTGTGCTCACCTTTATGGCCTGTCCGAAGCAGCCTGTACCCAGAACCTCTCCGTGGATCAGGTCGGCGGCTCTGAATATTCGGTGTGTGCTGTTGGACACGACGCGCAGCGACTCGGAGCGGCCGATGTCTTTCCTCAGAGACAGTGGAGATGGAGTGTTACTGGAGCACGGAGATTTATCAATACTGTAGCTGCGCCTGCGCAAACACACACATCGACTGTGTTCAAATCAGCCTCAAATAACTCAAGTAGAATAACATGCACCACAACGGCCGATGACAACTAAATGGACCAAACACACACATCGAGACGGTGATCCAGCGCAAGAGATTGTGTAGCCGTTAGCATGTTGGTATGCAGTGAAGAGTTACATGCCAAAGTTTGGATACTTGTTGAAACACTAACAATCGATTCCTGACTTAAACACTGGCTGTGCGTGATACATGTGCGGAACTAACTGTAGCCACAGCAAAAGCATGGTGCTTTACTGACGTGATGATCCGCGAGCGCAAGGTGTTAATGTCCTGGCTGGGGGGCCGTGTGATGCGCGTGATGGGACTGGGCCCCTCAGACGGGGGTGTCGGCCCGTCCACCTGGTCCTCCGAGGGGCCGTGGTCATGAGGGTCGTGTTCAATGGTCAGCTGTAGTAGACGACTGGTCTCCTGGCAATCTGACACACACACACACACACACACACACACACACACACGAGGCGTTGAGTCAAACACACTGTCATGAAGGCCAGAAACATGAATGAATGCATAAATTGCAGTCCGTCTGCAGTCAAACTAACTGTGGCTCTATAGAATAAAGCCGTCACATACGTGTGAATCATCTGCACAAAGGTTGTATTCACCTCGTCCAGAGGAACGTTCTGGATTGGGGTTCCATTGATCTCCAGGATCCGGTCGCCAACATGAATAGAGTTCTTGACGTCTGGACTGATGCACTCTGGGTCCACCCTGAACACACAGACAAAACCACATGAAGACATGAAGGAACACACAATTTCTAATGGAAATACAAGACTGGCCAGACTCCTGCTGATCATCACTTGTATCTTTAGTCTGTATACTGGCAGATCATCATCAGTCTTTATTTTCCCCCCATTCAAATGAGTTGTGTAAATTCTACACAAAAATATCAAACGCATCTGATATGAGTTATCAGTCATAACTATATTTTACTCCTAATTATTGATCTGTAAATGTATCAGTGTTGTTGTCATTAAAGTAAATGATCAGCATAAGAGCTACATGATCCTGATCATCACGTTCTCCAGCATCACAGAAGTTCTTACACTTATACAGTTACCTACAAATCTGAGCAGAATCTTTCCCTCTGATCAGGATTCTCATGTTCTGCATGTTTAAATATTCTAATGTTCTGTTTGTGTTGAGGTGTAAGTGAGCAGAGTGTTTCCACACTCACTCGGAGACTCTGACGGTGTGTGTGTGTTCAGGGCTGAAGCCGCTGGGACTGGAGCCCTGATCGATGGACACGGACAAGCCTCGTTTCCCATCGGTGGAGGCGGAAATGGACACTAGCGTGACCGTGTGAGGAATCCTGGAGCACGGCGAGTCGGGCAGAGTGACCGGAGTCACGATCGTCTGGTAATAACAGTGTCCACTAGAGGGAGACACAGCCGATCATTACCATCAGACAGACTGCATGCATTCAACACACAGCAGAAGAGACGCTCTCCATCACAACATCACAGAAATCACTCAACGATTTCATATGAGAACATGATTTTAAAAATGTATATCATGTTTAACGGACAACATCTCATATCATGGATTTCTGATGATCTGGTGACATTATACTTTTACTTAATAACTAGTTAAAAAGTTCAAGTATCTGAGCTACCATGAAACTGTGTTTCACACTGGAACATTCCAGTCATTATAAATATAAGTGGTGATGATTATGAAAGTAAGTTGATAAGGGCTCACTAATCATTCTGGGATGCACACATGATTTAAAAAACAGCAGGTTAAAGTGTACACATTTTGGAAGTTCTTTGTTTTGTTTTTGCTAATGCTTTAGATTAGGGAACACTATTATCTAACAGTTTTCCCTCAATAAACTCTAAATGTGCTGCTTATTGATAGTAAGTAAGGTAGTTGTTGTAGAACTTATGTTTAGGTATGGGGTACGGTTAAGGGCTCTAGAATATGGACATGCATTAATAAGTACTAATAAACAGTCAATATGCTAGTACTATGCATACTAATGAGCAACAAGTCAATAGTGAATAGTGTTCCCTAATCTAAAAGTGTTAACATTTTTTCAATAATTTTTGGAACGCAAAGGTGAAATTAAAGCCAAATGTCCCCATATATTATGCTAAACATCACAACAACATTTGCTAGGTTTATTAGTGATTTATTAATATGCTGTTCTGGCTCAAATCATATTCATACATCATGCTATGTGGACAGTTTACTGTGTTTACAAATGATCAAACTGAACATTTCAACATATTGCTACAGTAACTGAAATTATTATTTGTTGTTATTATTGTTATTATTATTATATATTTTTTTATTTTTGCAGAATTGCCAGTTAGCAAAAAAAAAAAAAAAACTCTAAAAATCATGTTTTATTGAGCAGCTTATTGACTTCTCAGTGTTTTTCCCATGAATAAAGCAGATGCGCTCCATAGGAAGGTTTATGGACACATTTATGAAGTCCCTCCGCTGGGAAACATTAGTGATGGCATGATATGAAGATAAACAGCATCTTCTGCTCCGCTACATCACACATACTAATAACCCGTAATGCACACGCTCAAGTCAAGAACAAGAACTGGAGCCATTTGTCATGAGAATAATGTGAAGTTCACTCACCAGTAGAGTTTGGATCGCTCCACCAGAGCATACGTGTCTCCATCACCGATGAACGCTCGGCAGCTCAGACAGGTGAAGCATTCTGGGTGATACTTCTGTTCTCCGGCGACCTGGAGCACACAAACACTGAGATCAGAGACGCTTCTGTGCTGAGGCTGAAGGATCTTCTGCAGCATCACTGATCAACAGCACACACGACTGCCTCCGGTTTCTGTCAGAGCGTTTGCTGACAGAGAGCGTGTCCAGAACACATTCACACATCATTGGATGAATCCATTCATTCATTCTGTTCTAGCTCGTCACATATCAGACCCGTCAGTAATGGATCAGCCAGAGAGAATGACTTTTAATTACTTCATTCTGAAGAAGTGATACAGAAGAGGTTCTGAATGATTGTGCATGTCATCATATGGTTGAGAATAGCAAAATGCTAAACTCTGTTGTCCTCCACAGTAATCAAAGAGAAAGAATCATTCATTTAAACATTAAATATGAATCTATTCATTCAGCAGCAGCTGTTTAACACATCATCAGTGATCCTCTCCCATCACAGCCATGAAACACACAGACGTCTCTTCACGTTAATTTGCATAGATTTACACATAAAATAAGAGAGACTTCCGAAACACAGAGGAATTTCCAGCCTCAAACTAGCTGAAGATGATCTAATAAAGACAGTCTAGTTTATCTACACAAATGCTTTAGTTATCATAAAACTGAGAAAGAATGGCAGAAAGTCAGACAGTCTCGTCCTTGTTTTCATACAATGACCCCAAAATGTGTTAAATAATAATAACTTCATATAAACATTATATCAAGTGTCTTTTCTCTTCATCATGTCAGCAATGACAAACTACATCTATTCTTTATAATAACACTATTAATAGTATGAGATCTGTGCATTATGTTGTGAAATGTGTGCTTTGATATTTTGCTATGCAATGTAATGATGTTTAGAGATTTTTAAGGCTGACTTATGGGACCAAATTATTTTGAGAAATTAAGACCACCTTTTGGCTAAGGCTTCTCCTGCAACAGCTTTTTGGTG
The DNA here is from genome assembly GCF_001515605.1 of Sinocyclocheilus anshuiensis. Taxonomy (NCBI): domain Eukaryota; kingdom Metazoa; phylum Chordata; class Actinopteri; order Cypriniformes; family Cyprinidae; genus Sinocyclocheilus; species Sinocyclocheilus anshuiensis. The sequence continues at coordinate 421,165 of NW_015540866.1, read as the reverse complement.
GGTTTTTTTTCAAATATGAAACATTACAATGAATGTGATGACATGATCTTAGATGCATACTAGATTGTTTAACAGAGTTTGTCCATTTCTTTGAATCAAAAGAGAGGGCTTGAACCCTAATTCATGTGTGAATGAGGCCTTTAGACGGATCCTCCAATGACGTGACTGTTTGCCCACTGCTTCCTCGTTTCTGTGGCTGCTTCACAGACTCTCAACCAACACAGAAAACACAGCCGACAGACCACAGACACACACCCGAACCGTGTCTGAAAACACACAACACTGCTCCACACACAGATACACAACCACAACACCACTGTTTCTAGTCAACCAATACCCACACAACTACACAAAACTCTTCTGTAGAGTCCCTCCTTAACCTGCTGGGTAGAACATCAACAGCTGCCTGATATTGACTTTTAATACAGTTACAGACATTCTTTTCTAAATAAAGCAGCAAAAGTCCCCCATCTCCCTCACGCTGTTATTGGGAAAGCAGCACAGCTTTCATGTAAGGAAAGTTTCTAGAAGATTCCGCAGTGCATGTGATCACCACGATCACGGCATCTACACTAATATTAGTCTGTTTCTTTCTTATTCCGAGGTCACCGTAGTCACCAGATCCAGTCTGTATCCAGATCTGATGGTGAATCAGCACCTAGAGATGACCTCTACAGCCCTGAATATCAGCGGAGACCAGGACAACTAGACGGGCCACAGAGACAGATCCCCAGTGAAGACCTTGTCTCCTAGATGGCCATCGGGACAAGACCACAGGAACCAGATGAGTCCTCTGCACAATCTGACTTTGCTGCAGCCTGGAACTGAATTGCTGGTTTCGTCTGGCCAGAGGAGAACTGGTCCCCCGACTGAGCCTGGTTTCTCCCAAGGTTTCTCCATTCTGTCACCGATGGAGTTTTGATTCCTCTGGCTTGCTTAGTTGGGGACACTTCATTTCCAGCGATATCGTTGACTTGATTGCAAAGATACTATTTAAACTGAACTGAGCTGGATGATGACATCACTGACTTCAATGATGAACTGCCTTTAACTGAATATTGAGTGTTTACTGTTGTCATTTTGCATTATTGACACACTATTTTCCTATTTAATACTGTACAGCTGCTTTGACACAATCTGTATTGCTAAAAGCGCTATATAAATAAAGGTGACTTGACTTGACTTGACCATGAGATCTTCTGTTGTGTCACTGATGGACAATTCAACAGAAGGCATGAATGCATGACACACTGCTGAAGAAAACCATGTTCTGATACAGTGCCTGGAAACATTTCCAAACAAACAAGATCTGAATCAATCACTTTGATTATAAATGATCGTTCAATGACTGATAATGTGTTACACATGCTCTGATATTCTCTGTTGGAGAGCTGTGGTTAATCTGTACTAACAAACAGGTTGACTCATCCTTTATGTTGCCTGTGTAACTGTGTGCTTGTTAACAACTGGGCTAAAATGACAAATGTGGGAAGAGTGATTTCAAAAGTGATATTTAAAATGAGAAATACTGGAATTCACCACCTTAAGATCACACTCACTTCCCTTTGGCATCTATTCAGCGACACACGGTTTCATTAATGACGTCACTGACACAAGCTCCAGCTCTGGGGAAATCTGACACATTCACAAACCCTCCAAGCATCCTATCGTCAGGGAGGA
>NW_015540866.1:404860-419475 GCF_001515605.1 Sinocyclocheilus anshuiensis | reverse complement strand
TCCTGCTGATATAACACAACATTCGATCAGAGCCGAAACCATGCATGATTGATCTGAACGACAACGAAGGCGTACAGTCTGATAGATCCGCTCTGAAAACTGCACTTGACCTTAGACAGAACACACTATTAAACTGACTGTACCTCATTCACATTTATCAGGTGCTTTTATCCAAAGCGACTAACAAATGATAATAAAGCACTGAACCTGTTAAACCGACTGTACGTCTGTCCTCACAGCCTTGTGTTCAATAGCATCCCGTTAAATATGCTGTCTACCCTGCGTAGCGGTTCTACAGTGCACAATATTATGGTAAATAAACATATTTGAACAGTTTTTTTTTCTGCCAGGTTTCAAAAGTACTAAAACAGCTCCTGCAGTTTTACTGTGTGTAGCACCAGCAGTGCTAATGTCATGGGTTTGATGTTTCACTGATGATTTCTGAGTCTGTGCTAGATGAATAAATGCAAGTAAGGATCAGTGTGTCTGTGCTGTTAGTGACACACAAACACTGTGACGTGACCCGGTTAACTAGTCAAGGATGTGATCCAAAGATGAAGGTCTCAAACTAATCCACTGCTGTAACTAAAAATGTAAACAATTATTATTAAGAATTAGAAGACTTTATGAATGTTATTTTTGGATCATGAATTTCCCATTTCATATGATGTCAGAAGACACAGAATGAATCTAACAGAAAATAATGCGAGAATGATCATTTGATCCGAGTGTGATCAGATGAAGAATAAACCAGATGAACATCCAGCTTCAAGCCCAATGAATTAAGATGAAATTAATTCAAGAGGGAGAACTATAAAAGGCAATTGCTAAGCTGCATCTCATCCAAACACATGCTTGAATGTTATGAAGTTTGTTAAATCCATCAGCATCAGAGTCAAACTGAATTAGTCTTTTACATCATATGATGAAACGTGAAGACTGCGCCGTCATCGTGTGTGAACTCCCATCTGCTTACCTTCTTCTTCTCTCTCTTCCAGAGTCTCAGACAGCAGAAGCCCCAGTAAAACACATCCCCGACCATGACCACCAGCCACAGATCATTCTAGTGAATGAGCACAAAAACACAACACCGCTCATCCCAGAAAGCTCTGAGTCACTCCCTCTGTCTCTCTGAGCGGGTGACTTCATCACTTCCTCCCGACACACACACACACACACACACACACACACACACACACACACACACACACCTCCCCCACTCGACCCAGCCCTCCCTCCAACACACACACAGCCCTCCCTCCGTCACAGGAAAGCTCAAGTCATCTGTAGTGCCTTCATCTAAACCCTGAGTATTTCTCAAAGATCTGGTGTCAGTGAGCTGGTAAAGCAGGCTGGCTTGACTGAGAGTATTGCATGATAAAAAAAAACTGCACCCTGACATATCCAGCCAATCAGACCACTCTCACAGTCAGCTCTCAGCATTTCTGTGTATACAATATACTTCAGAACTGTGGGTCGAGACTCGGCTGCTACAGACCAAACAACAGCTCAGATAACAGACACAAACAGACCCTCATTCTGTAGAATATTACAGCAATGTTTCCAGGAATCAACATATTCCCATCAATGGCTCTGTGATAAGACGTGAAGCTAGTGTGGAATGAGGAAACCCACTACTCCTAACAGAACAACACACACACACTGCTTTCACTACAAATGAAAGACATTAGTCATGGCAGTGAAACTAGCAGGAGGGTCCGGGTCTGCTGTGGATGGGAGTCTGGTGTAAATAAAGGCAGATCTGGACAGAGATGTTTGTGGACCTTCAGTGAGCTCACAGAACCACGAGTAAACATGAGAAACTGATAATATTGAGCAAAGGCTGATGGGATAGTGTCTTTGGATGGCTCTGAATCACGCACAGGCCTGTTGTGTGTCAGCGGTGAGAGGAGGGCTTTCCACAGAATGACCTTGAGAGAAGATCCGCTCATGTGTAGGGAGTGAGAGTGATTTCATTACAGAACCTCACTCAGCGTAAGTAACTACTCGCACAGAAAGAGACTATAACCCAGGAGTCTGTCTGGTGAAGCAGGCTAGCTTTTAACCCAAATTAACCTCGTAAGTGAATGATCTGAAACGCTCTTCAAGGCCAGAAACTCCATTAATGGTCACTCAACCACGCCACAGAAACAGCACGAGAGTTTGGACCAATGCTCAAAGCAGATCTCTCTGTCTGATGTTAGCATGTTGCTAACAATGCAATAGTTTTGTAGGCACAAACAAGAAACAAGAGTTGGTTTTTAGATTAACTATTCTTATCAACACATTTCAGAATTTAATTAAATATATTAATAAATCAACATTTATTGAAACTCAGCCAACCAGCTCGGATAAAAAAAATTTGTGACCTAGCTGCAATGCATTCTGGGATTGCCTTCTCCATGAAGGAAACTCACAATGCTGCCTTAGAATCGAATCAATGATTTCTTTTAAGGCACTGTATGATGTTGTTGCCCATTATTTGTCCATTGCACAATAAAAAAATAAGCGGTTTGCATGCAGAGGGTTGGCCCTCCTTGGATCACCTCCTTAACACGCTGGAGGTGCCTCAGTGACCATGGCTTTCTGTGGGTGATTTACTGACAATGCGCAAATTAAAGAACACAGACACAACATCTCATTTCCATAATGACCAACATGATCTAACAAGCACGGCGTAAATTAGTGTAAGGATATGTTCGGATTCGGACAATCCCTGCCGGTACGAGAATCGAACCCACAACCTTTGGGTTACGAGTCCGACTCTCTAACCATTAGGCCACGACTTCCCCTGTGACTTAATGTGTTCTTCTGGCATTCCAAATAAATGAATACGTGTGGAAAACCCCTCTCCCTTCTACTCTCTGTTCTCTGCGCTGCCTACTCTAGCAACAACAAATGCAGCCCTTTCAAGCACAAAATAGTTTACATGCTGTTTTTGGGGCGTTAAATAATGGCGCAAATACCAGTAATTTGACAAGCGCAAACGTTAGTAAATTGCGTTGCGTGATTCATGTAAATACTTTCCTCCCATAAATTTTGCGTCTGCAAGGGAAGCTCCTACAAATGCATATTCAATAAGATCAGGCGCAAAAATAACTGTGTTCACGCCTTTTCAGCGCTACTTCTTTACTGCACGTCTTTAGTAATACCTGATTACCAATAAACAAGTTAATATTAATTGACTTACATTTTAGACAAGTTCCTGTTTTTGCTCTATTTCATCAATGAAAATAGTTCCAAACAAAGCCACAGCAGAATTGTTTTGCATCTCTAAGTGTTTCTTTACTGAAGCAATCAGCTGTGTGAACGAATCGGTTGAATGAATGACTCAATGACTCACTCATTCAGTGATTTGCCACCACCTGCTGTCGATTTTAGCTTTGCATTTAAAGTATATTTTCCCTTTCCCCCCAAATAATTTCAAAAATCACCATTGAATAAAATACCAGCACAATAACAAGCTCAGCAAAATATCGTCTAATTATCATTATCAACAAAATTCCAGGAAATATTGCAGCTGGAGGAAGCTGCAGGAGCAGAATATAGCAGACCTCTACTGCAGGGGATAACATATTTAATTTCACGCAGTCCAGTGTTGATCATTCTGCCACTGCAACATTTAAAATGCGTCTTACCATAAATTTCCTATTTACTATTTTGAGTTTTATAGCCTCATTTCTGTTTCTATGAAATGAAGCATGCCGTATATTAAGGTCTATATTATTTTTATTTAAGCATCACTTCTCAAATTCTAAACTGCTAATAAGTCCCGTTTGTGGCTTGATGCTCTTGTTCTGCTGAGCAGAATCTTCCTCTTTTTCTTCACAGGAGCTAAAGCACAGTCTACAGACCTGACATTCATCTGCAGATGGGTCCTCAGAGGCTGAAGGTATGAAGATGTGTGTCTGTCAATCAAAAGCAGGAAGAGCATGCTGAGCCATCTTTAATTCACTTATGCCGAGCTCGGGGAGTTTGATTATTGGACTGCACTGCTTGAGGCGGTCTGTGTGTCACTAAATCACTCAGTGGGTACGCAGCCAGCACTGCGGCCACAGCAGACCAGACGCTTTATATATAAAAACACAGACCACAGACTATGCCATCTGCTTTATAGTTCTATTAGGAGCACACTGACAGCCAGAAACTATTTGAGCAAAACCAAACTGGTCAAACCTTGGCTTTCTCGAGCATCATCACCGAGCACCAGAGGAAACACGCTGTGAGAGCAAGCAGACGACAGTGTGCCGTGTGGGTGAGAGGTAACAGATGCGTGAGAGGTTTTATCTTTCCCACGAGTCGTCCTGTCAGCTGCACCTGCGCTTTATGAGCCAAGTGTGTGGGCCGAATGCTGCTATAAATCCAGCAGAGAGAGTCAGTGTTGATGAGAGATCGCGGACATACTGACAGACAGACCAGGGACTGTTGTACATTCAGTTTTAACATCTTTAAGCTGTTTTGCATTTGTGTCGCAGACATACTCTCAAAGTCATCTGTCACTTGAAGAGCGCTGCTGTCACAAAATTACTACTCATGAGGGTTGTAACTGTTATAGAATGCTTTGCATTAAATTGCTGTGCTTATCATATGTACATGTTCAAAATACAAACAAATAAAAAAGAAAAACACAAACAATCGTCTCATTTTGTTTAATTTTCAGGCTCTAAAATAAGTTGTGATCAACTTTGATCAACACCAAGATAGAACTGAAGTAACTAAAACTAGGTCAAGGTTCAGTCTGTATGAACGCTTTCTTGAGAATAAATGATATGAATCTGTCACCATCACCCTCAGGAGGAAACGCTGGTCATGTTATCATTTCATATTTGCTGAAAAAATTGTAACGTTCATTCTCATTTGCAGTTTCTTTTTAAAATCCAAAACAACAGAGACAGGTTTGAATTCATATAAAATTGCACACTATTTAAGGAATGCTGTGCTGCAAAAATAGAAAAAATGTTTTAACAACATAGTTTTGAATTTTGGTTGCAGTTAGGTTTGGTTTCAGTAAGGTGGTTATTATTATTATTATTAATTTTTTTAAGGAAAAAAGGGAAGGAAAACACCTAAAAAAAAAAAAAAAAAAAAACACAACATGATGTACAGTTTATGTCTTTGGATCAGGAAAAAATCCAAACGGCAACTATATGAAGTTGCAAATGTTGTTAAAAATAAAAAATAAAAAAACTAAACTAAACTAAACTAAATTAAATTAAATTTTATAAAATAAAATATAAAATAGGCAGGTTTTTTTAAGTCTTAAAACTTCAATATACTTTGGCACATTTTGACTACGGAAACCAAACTGCAACATCTGTGGAACGTTTTGATTATATTGTAAAATGATATGATTCGTGCATGTAAATGTAAGTTTTAAAACTTAATGAAAACGCAAATGTAAACAGACCAGATGACACCTTGCATTAAGTTACAGATATGCTATGCCAAGACTGGATGCAAAAGAGTTAATATGTGAAGATTCAGGCACAATGAAGGAATTCAAACAGTCATAAATTATTCAAATGATTCTTGTCAAATAAACAGCTCTCGCTCTAAATAATACAGCCAGCAGTGAATGCATTAAAACAAGAGGCCACACAAACGCTCCCTTCATGAGCTCTGCGTCTGAATTATAGATAGCAGCTCTTTCATGAGCGCACACAGGAGTGCAGTTGATTTGCTCACGAGTGATACGCTGCAGTGACTGTGTGAATGGAGAATCGCTGGGGAGCCGTGTAACTGGAGCGGCTGTGAGAAACCGTAGGACGGACAGCAGGACTGTGGGGTGAGGAGAGATGCAAAGATTGGGTTTGGGACGGTTTGGACTCACCATGATGAGTCCGGTGGTGATGGGCTCTGAACAGCCATGACACAGCTCTCCATATTTAGCCCAGTAGTCCTTCTTACAGAAGAGACGTCCGTCCTTCTCATAGTACCAGTGTGAGAGAGACGCGCCGCACTCACAGCACCTGCAGATCAAACACAAGGGCAAAGCTCAGCATTCAGATCAAATTCATGCACCAATAACATTCTGCTGTGCTCGTTCACTGAAGACGAGTCCTCCGTTTCCCTGACCGCTGCTCATTTCTCTCTGCACGTTTCGTAACATATATTTGCACACTTGATGTTGCATGTCTGCACTTGTATGTTGGTAGCGGAGCGGTTTGACGAGTATGAATGCTAGTAAGCAACATATCAGATCACGTAGGCCTGAGATTGGCCAACAAAATCCCAACCGAAATGACTGTCATCCAATGAAATTCTGAGGTTTGTTTGGCAACAGCCTCATTTAACTAGAATTATAGTTTATTTAGTGTATATAATGTGTATAACTAGAAATAGTGTATTTCGATGTGAATAAATACAGTTATGATACACAACAGATTCACAATACAGCACAGAGCCTTTAGAAAATGGTCACTACTGTTTGTAAATATTAAGGACTCCAATCCTCATGAAAACTTTATGCGAATCAAATGGATTGGTGTTATTCTTACGATAGTAGAGTACAGCTGTTAATGATCGATCCACAGCCACAAATATCTGTTTAATACTCAAACAATGAAGCAAACCAGGAAAGAACATGCTGATACTCAGTAACATGTTTGAGCAGAGCTGAGCAAATGCATTGAGAAACCTAAACACACCAGCATCAGCATGACGTCAGATCATCCATCCTGTGTGTGCGTGTGTGAGAGTGTGTGTGTGAGTGTGTGTGTGTGTGAGTGTGAGAGAGAGTGTGTGTGTGTGTGTGTGTGTGTGTGTGTGAGTGTGTGTGAGTGTGTGTGCGTGTGTGAGAGTGTGTGTGTGTGTGTGTGCGTGTGAGTCTGTGAGAGTGTGTGTGCGTGTGTGTGAGTGTGTGTGCGTGTGTGTGTGTGTGAGTGTGTATGAGCGTGCGTGCGTGTGTGTGTGCGTGTGAGTGTGAGAGAGTGTGTGTGTGCGTGCATGTGTGTGTGGTTGTGTGAGAGAGTGTGTGTGTGTGGTTGTGTGAGAGAGAGTGTGTGTGTGTGTGTGTGTGTGGTTGTGTAAGAGAGTGTGTGTGTGTGTGTGTGTCATAACAGCAGCCAGACGCCGTTGCCTCACTGTCCTCTGTGTGTGATGAGAGCCTGAGGGAGTCCAGCTCATTAATGACCATCTGCTGCTCAATGACCCCTGAGCCTCATCACAACCTCTGGACAGAGACCAAACACCTCCTGACTGTGTTGGCCTACAACTACTAGATCTAGTGGAGAATATTTCATCATGTTCATCAGTCTTCTGATAACAGTGAAGAAGAGGCTTTACCTTCTCACATACACACCACAGGACCTGAATGAGAACACGGCCAGTTCAAGCAAGGCGAAAGAGAAACGTTATCCACCAGATCTCAACACTGATCTATGATGCATTACAGAAGTGTGTTTGTATAATATTTCATAATAATACAACATCTATGCACTTGCAGTTGTTTTTACCCAAAGAGAATGAAGTGTTGAGTATTTGCTGTCGCTCCTCTAACCCTACAGACAGACGAATCAATGAGAATAAACGAGAAACCAGTAAAAACTATTCTCTTCCTCTGTGCTTTTAGTGTCTTATATCTCGAGCTTGCACTACTCTGAATGATGCTGAAACTCTTTACTGCTAGCACTTATTGCCTCCTTAAAACTAATCGCTTGTTGTATTCCTGAGTCCTCAAGACACTTTGGATAAAAGCATCTGCTAAATGAATACGTGGAAAAGCAAATGCATCTGAGTTTTTTTTATTGACCCATCATTACTGTAAACTGAACTTGAAGCGTCACTGTATTCATGTGCAATAAGGAAACACATTTGTCCTGATAACAATGGCACTATAGAGCGGTGAATAACCAGGTTAAATGCTTTAGTAAACTAATTCCTGTTCACTGGGCGAGAGCTGATATAGGTGGCCTCACTGAATGCAAATACAGCAGATTATTTTTAGAAAGAAGGAAGAACTGCAGCGTTCTGTTGCACTGAAGTGGGAATGCTGATGTGTGCCGTAATGCACCTGTCTTCAGGGAGAGAAGCATGTCTCTGCACGTTTATAATTCTTTATAATAGCAGATGCAGTGCTGATAATAACAGCCGCAGAACATGGTTTCCCCTCACTGACTACAGATATAGAAGGTGTCAGAGCAGTCAAGCCCCAGACATCATCTTCAGAAAGTTTGAGCACGATGCTGAAGCGCTGCTGTGTGCTCGTTCAATATAAGCCAAGCCCCAAATCTGATTGCTCAGAAAAGGGAAGTAAAATAAAATAAAAAGTGAGGAATCGCTCATGTCTGGAGCACAAATGTTTAATGCTTGGCGTTCAGGTTTGACCGAATCACTAAGCAATAGTAAAAGTCATGCTTCCCTCAGCAGACACACATAAAGCACTAGCCTGAATGAGAGCGAAGTGTTTGTCAATGAAGGCCTCTCCATTAGACCGATGAGAAGAGGAAAGCGTTTGGCCGCAGACGTGGGGGGATGCTGGGTAATCCATGCCCAGGGCTCTGTTATCAGCGCTAATGATGAAAGCGGAGAAATCACTCCTCGATCTGACTGGCTTCAGCGTCTCAGATCTCTGATCAGAGCTGGCTTCTATCACTTCATTACAGCACATCTCCTACATCCAGCACCCATCTACTGATCATCCCAGAGGATTTCTGTCGTAGCTCACCAGATATAACAGCATCTGCAGTTAAGCTTCATTTATCAACTACCAATGTGCCTCTGAATGAAAATACTGACAGCACAATAACTGACGTTACTGGTTATTACTGCGCTCTTTTCCTCAGCAGAAACATCTGAGAAGTGAGAGCCGTCTTGGGGAAATATCTCGTTGTGGAATCTGTATTTTCCAGTTGGTTTTCATTTGTGTTTCTTCAGATTAAAAAGTCTGCTCAAAGTATACATGTAGCACCATGCTTGAGGACATGACAGTACCATGGTAATAATGTCACGTTAACACAAAGTTAAGTTTTTAAGTACATGTTAACAGCACATTAGTGCGGCGTGAGGAAAAACGACAAACAGAAGCAGTGCTGTCCGCAGGGGTTTCCTCGATCAACAAAGCCATGAATATCTCTGAGAAAATACCATTCCAAATGGAAATGTAACATATTCATGTTTTGTTTGTTTACAATGTATAACTGACTCTTTAGCCAAATTAACGACACCTAAACCTTTATTTCAAACTGTAGTTTAAAGCAAATGATTACATTTATGCAAAGCCGACAGACTGCCTTGCAATTTATGAATTTCTTCATTTGAAAACATCTGTCAATGTGTTTTGCTTATTGGTGCTGCTGTTATAAAAATCTATGCTTTATTACTGTGATATAAACATGAAATTTGTTAAATCCTTAACATTTACCATAGTAAGCAAAGATACAGTCATTGTTACTACAGTAAAACCATAAATCAATAAATACCCACCCTAACAAGCCTATGAGAGTGTTTCTGTCATTTTAATTTCTTCCTGTGATGACAGCGGTGAATAGTCAGAGACTGCAGCTCCTACAGTGTTTATGTGTAACTGTGGTAATGTTGAGTAAGGGATGCTCATTCCTTCACACTCAAACACAGCGGCAGCAGGTTTATAGCTGCACTCGAGCTTCAGTGTTACTCCATCAACACACACTAATGAGGATCCCTCAAAACAGGATTCTCTGTGAGAGAGCAGCTGTGCTGGGTCTCGCCAGGGAAAGCTCATCAGACTCATTTACACACATTTACAGTAAGTGCTCCACAATACAACCAGATTCTGATTTCCCTGAAGACCAGCTGAGTGACGTGGGTGATCAGCGGTCACAGGTATGTGTGGTTAAGCCTGTTTTTCATCTGGTTCATCGTCCAGCGGGTGAAATCACTGAACAACTCGTTCACTGGTTGAGGACCGAGGACAGACTGAACTATATGCAGATGACATCTTCAGAAAATGTTCATTTGTATTAGAATGAAAATGTGTGACTCAATACTGCGAGTCTATAAAACAAACCCAGTCATTTCTGACATACCTAAAACACCTCGAGACATAACTAGAATTCATCATTAATGTGTGTGTTAATGTGAATTCACAGTAATTCTGTGTGCCTCTTACATGCTCAGGGTGTCATACACAGATTAAAAAGAAGTATCCAAAAGATACAAGTTTAAAACTTTATATCACATTACAAAATGTTTCTCTATTGAGGAAAAAAAGAACAATGCAAATAAAATGCCAATTTGTAAAAAATACATAAAGGATGTTAACACTATTCGACTCCACCGAGCAGGGACACTGGCAAGACACATAAGTATCGCTTCTGAATCATTCTCTTTCCTACTACTTGTTTCCCTTCTGTTTTCAGTTTTTATAACCAATTCTTACTATGTGTTTCCAGATCCCTACTATCACTACCACTCGCAAACCACGCATCACACACTGTAGGCAGCGCAATCCTAACAACCTGCGCACTTTGCCTATGTCTACTAATACACTACTTTCTTTTTCTATTGGTCTCTGGAATTGCCAGTCTGCTGTAAACAAAGCAGATTTTATTACTTCTATTACAAGTCATTCAAGACTAAACCTCATGGCCCTGACAGAGACGTGGATCAAACCAGAGGACAATGCTACACCTGCAGCACTCTCAAATAATCTCTCTTTTTCCCACTCCCCCCGTCTGACTGGAAGAGGTGGAGGTACTGGTCTGCTTATCTCTAATGATTGGAAATGTAATCCTTTACCTTCTCTGAGCACTGATCATGTGCTGGTTACGCCACTGCACACCTCAGATCACTTCCTCCTCAATCTTAACCTAAACATGGTTCCTGACACAACACATACCCCTCCACATGTCACTTTTGAACGTAACCTACGCTCTCTCTCATCCTCCTGCCTATCTGCTATGGTTTCATCTTTGCTTCCTTACTTCAGAGTTATGTGCCCTCTAGAAGCTTGCGTTCTGCAAGTGAACGGCGTATTATTGTGCCATCTCAAAGAGGCACAAAATCACTTTCACAGACTTTTTCATTAACTGTTCCCTCCTGGTGGAATGACCTGCCAAATCAATCCGAGCAGCTGAGTCCTTAACCATCTTCAAGAAATGACTAAAAACACATCTGTTCCACATTTATTTGACCCTCTAACTCTAACACTATCTATTCTATTTTAATTCTACTTTATATTTATCTTCTTTTTAATTTTTTTATTAAAAAAAACAACAAAAAACAAACACTAGCTTTCAATTTTTTCTATTCTATCTACTTGTTTTTCTTTGTGTGTGTGTGTGTGTGTATATATGTGTGTGTGATATATATATATACACATACACCTTGCTACGTGTACTGCGTTAGGCTAACCGAGACTTTTGCACTTATATATTGTTGCTCTTTTGTTAGTTTTGACTGCTTTTATTGTCCTCATTTGTAAGTCGCTTTGGATAAAAGCGTCTGCTAAATGACTAAATGTAAATGTAACACTTGATATCAAATTCAAACCAGAACTGTAAAAAATGTACTTGATATAATTAAATAAATACAATTGTCTTGTTTTTCATTTATACACTGGGAAATTATTATTGAAATTAATATTGTGTATTGAATCATCATATTTTTAATCATATTCCAAGCCTTGTCATGCTGCTGGATGCTAGTAATATAAGTTGTATTAGTAATATTCTAATTATTTTCAAAAAGAAGAATATTCTCACGAGTAAAAAAAACATGAACACGATGCTAGAGATTTGTGTCTTTTATTATTAAAATGTGATGGGACACAAAAGACTGATCGAGTCATAAGCAGTTATTATCTGTCTAATTCTGATCAATGGCAGAATAATCTGAAGTCAGCCAATTGCTATGAATCCTGGGAGACTCATGAGGAAGCTGCTCTTTTATCAGTGTTTTTATAGTCCACTGCCCTCTGCTTTCCGCTGATGACATCATGAGTGTGACCTGTGATATCATGGTGAGGGCGGAGCATCTGGAGCAGCAGAGGAGCACACTGATGACATCAGGAGCGTGACCTGTGATGTCATGGTGAGGGTGGAGCATCTGCAGCAGCAGAGGAGCACACTGATGACATCATGAGCGTGACCTGTGATGTCATGGTGTGGGCGGAGCATCTGCAGCAGCAGAGGAGCACACATAAGGCTGGCTGTGGCTCAAATCCAGTATCACAGTATGAGCCATTCTGTATCAGGGAAACAGTGCAGATCACTATGTGTTTTTGCTTGAAATGGAAGCAAAACCATGTGCTAATGCAATCTAGTGAAAGAGAAAAGTGCTTCATATTTTTATTTTATTTATTTTTATTTTTTTTGTAACTTGATGGGTATAAACCAGATGCTCAGAGTCTTCTGATCAAGTGAATGTTGAAGCATGCATCACAAAGCTTCACTATAAGAACAGAGCATGTTGGTGATTTGGCTGCTGTTTTCTCATGTTGTGTGCTGGTCTCGGTGTCTCTTTAACAGCATTAGACATGTTTTGCACTTCGGGGGTGTCTTGTGGGAATGGTTTTGCATGCCAGCGCTTTCTTTGTGCTTACTAAGCCCTTCCCAGAATGCACTGCTCCGGTTCTCATTCTGTCAGTCTGGAGGAAGAATGACGTGCCCTCACAAGTTCAGCCGAGATCTGGATCTGATCCCAGAGAAGACAAACAATCCTCACCAGACAGGAGAAGCAGAAGCGTTTAACTGAGGAGGGTAACAGACTCATCCCAACCAGCATAAAAAACTCTGATGCAGAGTTTATCAGCGTGAGACAGACAGACGGCAGCGGATAGGACACATCAGATCCAGTCTGACACGAGCTTACCGGCTTAACGGAGGCCTTTATATAGAGATCCAGCGTCTGTTTCTGCAGATCTACACTGCATCTTCTGTGCACTGATGAGACTACACTGCACTGCCATCAGGAGCGCTCCGGCTCCGTCACATCTCTCCTCTTGGTTACAGTGCAGACTGATGTAATACAGTTCAGACAGACGTCTTGATGATCACTGGCTTTCAGTGCAGACGTAACAATTAAACAAATACACAAACCAGTCATCTCAAGCAGAGCATCAAGACATGCAAGCGCTGTCATCACGTCACCACAGCAAACATCAGACGCTTGACAGGCGCCAGCTCTGTAGGACACGCAGTGTTGACAACTTGGCAACTTTTCAGACAACCTTTTCTTCCAAAAGCACCTAGCAACAAATTTAGTAATTTTTAAAATTTATTTAACTTTTAGCAACTTTTCATAAGTGACTCACACAATAAAAAGGCACACATTTTCCATCTAAATTACACAAAAAGAGGAAACCACAGATGCCTAGCACTACACACATCACATGAACTGAGTTAGCTGCTATTGGTAAAAAACCAATACGGAAAATTCTTTCATATTAACATAGTAGATTGTGCCCTATTTTTGCACACTTTTCTTAGAGTGTAGCATACCAACAAACTACTAATACACTGCTTAAAGCATAATTGTTGAGAATGTGTATTATTAGTTTACTAGCTATTAAAAAACTTAAATTGTAATCATTCAAAAATGTGTAAGTGTAGTGTTCAATAATTCAATATATTTAAAAATACAGTTATTTATATTTTAATATTATATTATGCATATTATTTTATAAACAAATCTAAATTATCATATATAAAATATATTTTTGTTGATATCTGATGTAGTGACACAATTTTGCGTCGTGATTACGCAATGACATCACAACGTAATTTAGCAACTTTTAGCAACAAATCGTCCTTCCTTCAGCAACTTTCTCTGAAAATGAGTTGGCAACACTGAGGACATGAGCAGTGGATTTTATAATGAAGTGTAAACCGTTGTTTTGTCAGGACAAATCAGGACTTGTTAGCAGTTACACTAAATGCTACTTATTAATGTGGAATGATTGAACAGATTTCTTTAATCAAGACTAACTATAACAACTACAGTGGGCACAGAAAAAAAGGCTGCACACCCCTGTTAATACTGCTGATTTTTGAGATTTAAAACATGAAAATAAATGTAAAAGTGTACTGTATCAAACAAATAGATACAAAAAAAAAAGGAAAACAGAAGACTTAAAATAACTTGGTTGCACAAGTGTGTAACTAATACTTCAGCTGGGTTGAAACATCTTTTGCTTTCAATACAGCAGCCTGTGTTTTTGATTCAGAGTCTATCATCTGAGCACATCTTCATTTGCCAGTTTATCCCAGATTGATGATATCACAGTGGATCTGCTGGACAGTGTGTTCAGCTCAATCCACAGGTTTAGCTGAACCTGTTTGCACCACCGCGCTTCATCGTTTTGAGTAATGGCATTCATCTGCCACACTCCAATTAATATGAATAAAATCACAGACTAGCACATGAAATGACCTCACATTAGCATGGGAAATTAATAATCTGAATAACAGTGTCAAAAAACAATTATTTGCATTGTTTAAAATGGTTGAGCACCGCTAAGATTGCAACAAGCACTCAGTGCATTACAAACTGCAGCCCTCACACATCTGAACGCACACAGACACATTGAGAAACACTGAGACGCTTGCTCTGTCACACACTCCTACGCACACGCACACACGCGCACACACACACACACACACACACACACACACACACACACACACACCCCCACACAA
>NW_015540866.1:401790-404828 GCF_001515605.1 Sinocyclocheilus anshuiensis | reverse complement strand
CACACACACACACACACACACTCACACGCACACACACACACACGACTTGTGCTGTCACACCAGCCTCTGCACTTAATATACATTTTTAAAGCAGATTTCAAAATGAATATGTATCTATCCTTGCATATTACAATATGATGATGCCTAAATTCACTTGTAGCATTTAAAACAATGTTAGTATTTAGTAAATTTCATTAGTATTCATGAGTTACTGCTCATAATATGAAAGTCTCCTCATAAGCTCATCAGCTTATGGCAGAATGCCAGCACATTCCTACAATGCAAAACTCTAAAGTCGTCCAGATGTTGACGGAACAGTAAGCGAGCGCTGTATGTCTGTCTATGTCTCCCACCGCTGATGCTGCATGGCAGAAAGCAAACACTGACCTTCTGCTCTGAGAGAGCGCAGAATGAAAGAGACAGCAGGATGAGAAAGGACACTGCGGATCAACCTAGTGGTCAGACAGCTTGACATAGAACTCCAGTCAAATGGCAGTACTGTATCAAAAACTACACAAGAGTTAATTGCACACAACCACATCTAACTGAAGCACTGTTTGCTGGAAAAAACAGAAGTGAAACTACAGGTGACACACACCCTTCTTAACTTATCACAAACCACTCCAACAGAAAGATTCACTAACAACGACTGATACAGTATGTTTTGTGACACAAATAATAGAGAGATCATCATTTAGACAACTCCACACCACCATCAGGAACGCACTAGAGCTGTCCACTAATCAGAGGCGCATGTGAAGGGCTTACGCTGTGCCAGTGCGGCGGTAGCGCCGGCTCCTGCAGGAGATCATCTGCACCTTCTGCTGCGCTGCTGGAGGATCACTCATGTCTGAGAGTCTCTGCTCTTCTCTACAGCGAACCACACGGCTCTGCTGCTCTGTGTGTGAGAGAGAGAGAGCACTTCCTGTGACCCCATGACCCTTCCCTTACACTTCCTGACTGACTGACACTCACCAAGATCACAACTTTATGGGACAGTACCATGCTTTGTTTTGTTTGTTTAGTTTTGTGTTTTGTTTTGTTTAGTTTAGTTTTGTTTTTAGTTTAGTTTAGTTTACTTTAGTTTTGTGCTACGTTTTGTTTAGTTTTGTTTTTTTTAGTTTAGTTTTGTGTTTAGTTTTGTTTAGTTTAGTTTTGTGTTTTGTTTTGTTTAGTTTTGTTTTGTTTACTTTTGTGTCTTTTAGTTTAGTTTTGTGTTTTGTTTAGTTTACTTTTGTTTAGTTTTGTGTTTTGTATTGTTTTGTGTTTTGTTTAGTGTAGTTTACTTTAGTTTTGTGTTTTGTTTAGTTTACTTTAGTTTAGTTTAGTTTTGTGTTTTGTTTTGTTTTGTTTTGTTTAGTTTAGTTCCTCTTCAGGAACTCGAGCTGCATCGGAGAACGCTTTGGGAACGCCTTCTGTGACCACACTCTGAATCACATGTGTAATCCGTCCAATGGAAGGATGTGACGTCACGGGCGGGTGACGTCATCGACCAGGAAGCTTAGAAGCACGTGCGGCGGAGCCGGCGTCAGCTTTCTGTCATTCAGCAAAGCATTCTGTGTTTGTCAGTTCAAAACTCTGTGTTTGTGAGTCTTATTTATTGTTGTCTGTCCAAAATACAACTAATAAGCTCCACTATGTCAAAAGCTCATGCTAGGACAAAGCACTCTAAGGGCGAGAGCAAGCCGCGTTATAGACTGTGTGTTCCTCTCTTTGAGGAGGCAGCCTTCGCCAGCGTTCCTCGCAGTGCTGGTCCTGCTTCCGTCGAGGTATCCCTATCTCCTTCCTCACCCACCAGATCCAGCGCCCGATCTCTGGGTTCGGAAGCCCGTTCTGCGGCTACTTCCTCCCGGGGTGAGGGCTCGACGCTCCACCTGTCTTCCTCTGAGGAGGTTGACGTGGAGGGCGTCGAAGAGGTTTCGCCCCCTCAATCGCCCCAGTATGAGGAGCTAGTGGAGGTGCTTACTCCTCCCGCCGAGATAGCAGGCCGAGCCGCAGCGAAGCAAATTAGATGAACACTTCTTGCAGGCGAGGCCACCACCTCCATGCCGGACCCTGCCATTTTTCCCCGACCTTCACACTGAGGTGTCGAGGTCGTGGACCAGGCCTTTCTCGGCCCATCTCGTCATCCCTTCCTCAGATTATTATGGAAATGTGGCGGGGTTGAGTGAGCGTGGCTATAGGGCGATGCCCCGGGTTGAACAGACGCGGGCAAGCTATCTGTCCCCAGGCGCGGCATCGTCCTTAAAGGCTCCGGCACTGCCCTCCAAGCCACATCAGCCCTGGTGGGCAAGGGTTACGCGGCAGCAGGTCAGGCTGGTGTGTGTCTGCACACAATGTCTGTGTTACAGGAGTACCAGGCAAACTTGTTTAAAGAGCTAGACGAGGGCGAGGAGCTTAACTCTGATAACATCGCAGAGTTAAGAAGAACTGCTGACTTCTCTCTCCAATTGGCAGCTATGGTGGCAGCAGAGAGGCATTTGTGGTTGACCCTGTCTGATATGAAAGAGAAAGACAGGGTCTTCCTCCTCGACACCCCGCTTGCGCCTTCTGGCCTGTCGTCGACAGGTACCAGGAGGCCCGTAAACAGGCAGCGGCGTTTCAGCGGTTCCTCCCTCACCGCGTCTCAGCTCTGGGGGCTGCTGGGTGGGAGCAGTCCCCTCCGCGTACCAGCTCCTCATACAGGGAGGCTCAGAAACATAGCGTTGCCGCCTGCGCTTCCCCGCGTCGGGACCGGAAGCAGAAGCAACGCTCTGGGTCGGGGACTTCTAAGCCTAAGCTGGATCTGCGTACCGTCCTTCAGGCTAAGAGATCCTCGACCAAAAAGTCCTCAAAACTATTGGGGTTCAGGACTGGTGAGGGCAGGCCCTTCTGGGGAAGAGAGGTTCACAATGCATTACACGGTGCCCGTCTCCTCTAAAATCATGTCTATAATTTTGCAAAAAGGACTTTATCTTCTTGCCGGAGTTTAATGTTTTGTTACTTGCTACCGGGTGTCTGTGAGAACAAAACACGGGCATAGAAAAGACTATAAATTG
>NW_015540866.1:393624-399605 GCF_001515605.1 Sinocyclocheilus anshuiensis | reverse complement strand
GTATCTAGTAGATTGTGAAAGAATGATTATCAGTTCCACACACAGAGATATATAAATTCTACATTTATTTAAATGAGGGAAAAAAACTTCACTGGTATCGGATCGGAATCGGTATCGGCCAATACTGAACCCTAGGTATCGGAATCGGTATCGGAGGCGAAAAAGGCAGATCGGAGCATCCCTACTTGATACTGCTTATATTTTTGAGAAATGGTTAGAGTCAGGTTTAGAGATATCTACAGCATATAATGTTATAGTGTAACTACAGCTATTGTCACTGTACACTTCACATTTTCTGTCCGCTATGCTTTTAGTAATGCAGTCTTGTTTTGGTTTGGTGATCTAAATATTTATCTATAAAATTGTAAAAATTTAACTTTATTATTGATGATATTAATGATAGGATTCCTACATATTTTACGTTTTTACAGCTTTTAAATAACTACTGATGTTTGTTTTAAAATAAAAACACCACTGCATCAGCAAAATATCAACCAAATGACATACTTTACACAAATGCAGTGCAACCAATTTTACAAAGAAAGCACTTGATAAAAATAAGTATGTTACTTTTAAAAGATAAAACAACAGATATACTGTTCAAAAGGTATTGTGCTGTAATAAGCGTGTGGTTAGTCTGCTAGGTTACTGAGGGGAACTAACTTCATACTTCCACTAAAATCATCAATGCAATAACAGTCACATAGTTTTAAGTCTGGGTTAAGCATACAAAAACTTTTAACTGTATGTCAACAAACCGTGGTCCTACCATATGACAGTGTTATTTTACCATGGTACAGTCAGCCACAGAATTATATTTACTAATGTACATCTGTTGTTGTGGTTATTCAATCAAACTCATCCTACCTTCCTCTGCGATGCCGGAACGCCATCAGAGATGTTTTGTGTGGATGAATCAAACTGATCTTTCTGAACGGAGTGAAATCCAGCCTGGCTGCTGAAGGAGACGTGTGTGAATGACAGTGAGTTCCTCACACGGCTTTCATCTGATCTGACCTGCGCTGAAACTTCCCCAGCCACCACTGACCTGAGATCAGCCGTTAGTGTCTGCTAGGACTGGAATCAAGCCTCAGCTCACCTCCGTCAACGCAGAGGGGGAACTGTACTAACTCTTGCTGAATCAAATGTCATGAGAAAGACTCAGACTCAAAGACAGGGCGGCACAAAATCATGGCAAGCAAACATAAATAGGTCAAAGACATTTAAGGGTCCACTTCAAAAGTAATTGTACAAAAGTGATTTTATATACACAGAAAGCACATTAAATGCAATTAAAGTATCTACTTTTAAAGTTTCAAATAAGTTTTGGGAGAATAAAATGTCAAAATGTGTTGTGAAATAATGTGTAATGTTCTGAAGTGTACGCATTAAAAATATATAAAAGAATAAGTGAGCATACTAAATTTTATTGCATTTTAAATGAGTAAAAAACGGCCAAAATAGTGGCAAAGTTTAAAAATGTAAAATTACAAGTAAGTAGTATTTGGGGTAAAACGAATTAGTCTTTTAATATGTCATAAACTGATTCTTGTAGTAAATATGCCTCAAAAGATTGTAACACTGAATTACATTTTAGTGGCTGTTTTCTGTAAATCATGGTAAAAATTTATATTTATTTTTTGCTTAGAAAAAAAACTATTTAATTAAACAGGACACTTTCTAATGTACTGAAAACAACAACAACAACAACAATTTAAAGCTGTATTACACTCATTGTTTTGATGCTTGAAAACCCTTTCTCGTTTTTGACCCAAATGCAGAAATACACACCGCTCCTGTGGCCATGCAGTGACTGGTGTGAGCAGATTCTTTTTAATTAATCTTAAAAGCCAAAAAACAAGCTTTGAACTTATGATGAATTGATTTGAATCAATCTAAGGACTCATTCCTGACTTACTTCCATCATCATCATCATCTAAGATGGCTTTAGGGTTTAAATCCTGAAGCTTTATTTTTATGCTGACAAACCGCTGGCAGCAGATGTTCTCCAGCGCAGAGCTGCTGACTCAGGAGAAACATCTCCATAAAACAAACCTATGACTGATGGATCGGCAGTAACAGGGTCTCTGATATTCTCACGCCACTTTCCCAGCAGGGCGGATGGAAACTCAATTCATTTACATGCTGTTTTTAACTATACCAATTACCACAGAGCAGCATTACAGAGCAGATTAGGGCTGAAACCCTTTTGGGAACAAAAACAAGGCAACTGCGACAGAGAAAAACTCCCTGAAAGTAAGAAAGAAAGCTCAGGAGGAAGCAGGGCTCCGAGGGGAAAGCCGCTGCCCTGCATTTGGCCAGAAACATCATTATGTCATTGGAAAACACTGGAAGTATTCTAGCTGTAATGCGTTTCGCAACTACAACATGTGGAGCTGATTTAAGTTGAGAGGTTATTGCTAGAAATAATGAACTGGACTGGACTGGTGTAAGTTTTGGGGAAAAATGACACAGTGTGTGTAGCACAGATGCTCTAATAAAGCCAGCTATGAGATTGTATTACTGGTGTTGGCTAAGTCCAGCATCATTGTTACCATTGCTCCTGCTAGGGTTAGTGAATTGAACAAAACTCCAATCCTGAGACACTTTTGATCAGTCTGCAAACACAGAATATCCCATCAATAATGTAAAGTCCCCCTAGTAACTACTCCGAATGCTTTTATTATCATTTAAGTTGCAGTCAATCCAGAGCAGCGTGATGGACGCTGTATTCAACTGTGTTGTGAATGCCCACTTTTTCTTCATCAGCTCTGACTAGTTTCTCATGTGAAGTGGAGTGCTTTCGGCCCCTGCTGAGAGTTCGGGTTCACAGCTACTTTCCCATGAAATTAAAGCTCCACTTATGTCTTCCCAGGAAAACTGTGTTTCCCCACCGAAGGGACAACTAACAGCCCTGCAAATAAACCACACCGGTCTTCAACCGTTCACATTGCTTTAATCTGCAGGCTGCTTTCAATGACAGCCTACATCCCTTCCATGACTTAAAACCCCACCAGAACTATACCTCAGACCAGTTAAACAAAAAACTGAACTGATATTTAAAGTGAGAACTGAAACAGCAAAGCAAAGAAACAAAAAATGGACTAAATCCATATTTGCATATATTTCCTGTGCAGGTACTTAAATACACTCGGTCAAGGTTTGGCTCAGGTATAAGCTACTTATGTCACAGATGGGAACAGAGGGACCTCATTACTCAACCTCCGCCTCTCTCTGCTCACGGCTGAGGCCACAGATGTGAAAACTGCATCTCCAAAAATCCACAGTCCTTTCTTTCCCTCGGACCTGATGTCCTCTGTCTCGGCACGGAGACAGTTCTCTATTGTGCCAATTTCCAAGCCCAGTGGAAATACTTTTGCTGACTAGATAGATGCCAGACAGATGCCAGATAAAACCCTGCAGCAGGTGACTGTTTTTCTGCTCCGCAGGACGGATGTGTCTCTGGAACTAAACAGTTTTATTAGTTCATATCTCTATACCTTATACTGCTTAACCAACCCCTCACCGTTAACCACCTCAAATCTGCGGGAAATGGTACATCCTCAGGGATGCTGTTCAAGCCCTCAAGTCCATCCCTAAAATCTGACAAAAAGAAATGTTTTTCCAGGACTAAGCAGCATTGAGTTGTGTTTAGTTGACAGTCACATGAGCGAGTCGTCAGTAGATCTTCTGTTAGCTATGGAACAACATTCATGTCAAAGAAATCCCCAACCCTAATATCAACAATCCCTAAAATCACAGGCAAAAAAATGTTGACAAAAGTCAACAAAAATATTTCACAAGCCTCCAGCCTTAACTCTCACTAGGGCTGGGCGATATACCACTAGACACGATTAACCGGTAGAGATTTTGGACTATCGCCTTTATCGCAGTTACGCTGTGTGCCATGGTCAGGAAAATGTATCGCTTGCACGCATGAGCTTGAGATTTTTTTCTTCTTGTTTTATGCTTATATTAGTTTGTATTTTTGTGATACTAACACTTGTGACAAGAATTATGAAAATTCAATGGTATCAAAAATGTTTATATCATAAAAACCTTATTAAAAGCAAAAATAACTACATTGTGATATATATCAATATATAAGATTTTGGTCATATCGCCCACCCCGACTCTCAATAAAACCTGGTGATGAACAAAGTTATTGACCAACATGGACTTTGATCCAGGAACAAATCCTACTTGGCGCAATAATAAGGATCATAACACAAGTGTACCGAGTCAGGCTAATTCACACAAACAGATTCAATGCATTCGTGATGCTTTTTTTTACTTTGTCAAGTACTCTGCTGTGTTTAACTGCTGTTTGTTCAGATATTTGCCTCAAACATTTGGTATTTGCAATAACTGAAAGAATAAAATCAAAAGAGCGAATGAAAGAGTAAACCCCAAGGAAGTAAATTCCCCTAAAATATCATTTGATCTAATCTGGAAACTCTGGCTCACTTGCGCTGGTCTCTCAGCTGACACAGGCTGCACTCAGACCACAAGAATCGCCTCTTACATAAAACACAACACTGGCCCTCATGAGCGCCATGACACACAGCTAATCACCTCACATTGATGCAATTACTCCTTCGTGATCAGAGCTGATGATTAGGCAGCCTAACGGTCACGCCGTGATTCGAGTCCTATTGCAATCACAAACACAGCATCTGCGCTAACAGATCCGGCCCTCCGCTCATTCACGGTACCTAAGCGGATCTGGACTGTTCTGAGGAAGAAAACAAGAACTGATCCTCCATCCGCTGGATTAGAGTGTGTTAGGACAATGACAGACATGATGGAAAATCACTGGCTCTCACACAGGGAAGACGAGGTCTGCAGATCTGTGCAGTTCAACGCTATAGGGAAGTTCAGCTTCTGCATTTGGTTAGCGCTTTGTGACTCCGTGACACACCAGAAAACAAGCAAAGACGCTGTTGTGAGGGAAGCGATGACGCGGTGAGGCGTTACACACACAGACCTCTGAATATCTGCATGAGCTCTGATCCAGACAACCACAATCTGACCAGTACTCCTCATATACTCTTTAGCAGCTTTCAATCAAAATGACTGATTTCAAAAGGGATTATTTCATATACATTAGTGTTGTTAAAAGTACAAGTACTATGGTACCAAGTCAATACTAAAATATTGAAAACATAACCCGTTACCGGTTGATGAGCGTCTGCTTTCAAACACTCTCATGAGCATTTGTGTGAGCGCCCTGCGCCAAAGGTTTCTATTTACAATGTGTTTCTGCAGCATTCAATCACAGACATGTTTGTTGAGCGTGTGAATGCAGTGACCAATCAGATGCGTTTAGGATAGAATCCACTCAATACACCAGAGTTTGTTCAGTGTCGCTATAACCAAAGTATAAACACAATGTAAATATGAGATTAATAGTGCAGCATAGACAGATTTTTGATTATAATTAGGGATGCTCCGATCTGCCTTTTTCGCCTCCGATACCGATTCCGATACCTAGGGTTCAGTATTGGCCGATACCGATACCGATCCGATACCAGTGAAGTTTTTTTCCCTCATTTAAATAAATATAGAATTTATATATCTCTGTGTGTGGAAATGATAATCATTCTTTCACAATCTACGAGATACAGACTACTTCATTATAAAGAAAAATAAAATAAACAATAAATCTGAAAAAATATAGGCCTATGTATATTTATAATCTATGACAAAAATGTATCATAAACTAGGTTAGTGGATAATTCGGCAGACCCGATCCGAGAAAAATGGCACTATCGGAGCCGATACCCGATATGAATATCGGATCGGCGCATCCCTAATTATAATGGAAGTTTTCAGTCAGTCGGTGACCTTGAAATACAGAGTTCTGGCGTGAAACTCTAGATGGCGCAGTCCAATAGGTCTAACTCAATCTGACCTAATGACATCATCACATGGCACAGCTGATTGGTTCTCTCCTGTATCGGTAGCCAATGAGCTCGCTG
>NW_015540866.1:388574-392189 GCF_001515605.1 Sinocyclocheilus anshuiensis | reverse complement strand
TGAAACTCTAGATGGCGCAGTCCAATAGGTCTAACTCAATCTGACCTAATGACATCATCACATGGCACAGCTGATTGGTTCTCTCCTGTATCGGTAGCCAATGAGCTTGCTGCTCAACATTCAAATATATGACTAGTGTTTGCCGTAGCAGTTGCAGCTTGCTTCAGAAACCCTCCACCTTCCCCAGCTCCACCTGTATAGATCTGCTACGAGGTGATTCATGTATGCTATATGGGGGTTATTTCATGTATGTTATATGTGCAGCAGCCAATATTTCTTCTCTGCAGCAGCATGTTGTGGATGTATTGGCAGTAGCAAGTCTCAGTACTTGCTCTGCTGCAGCAGCAGATCTATTCCGCCAAGACCAAATACATTAACATTGTCATGTACATTACCATGCCAATCCCTCCGAAAGCTGTCATGATAGAACTGTGGCTGAACTGAAGTGATATGAGCTTCATTGATTATAAAGCCCTTGTTTGCTTGGTTTCTGAGTATAACCCATTCATAATAAAAGTTATATTTTTATGCTGTAAAATAGATCTGTGCATTAAGTCTTGTAGTGTAAGTGCAATAGGCCTGCCACTTGTTCTGTGTTTCTTTGTTGTTGTATTACTTTCATTTGATCTTTTTAATGCAATGTTTGAAAAAGATCTAAGAATATTTGAAGGATACATGTTTTAATGTACTATTTAATAGCATTAATAATTAACTAATTTTATGTAATATTTTTATTTTCAAACAGTTAAATAAAAAAAAAACACCACTAACACACATAATTACATCAAAATGAAATACAGAATTCTGAGCATTAATATTTTTTAACTTGCTGTTAAGTGTTACCATCGTATGAACCTGTAAACACAGTTTCCCAACAAACTTCTGAAATCCTGTGCAGATATTGCTTAATGCCAGCGAATCAGATTGCAGCAAGCATGACTGTTCCTGTTATAGCCACACAGATTATTCTTCTTTAATATTAGCATAAAGAACACAACTCATTCTTTAACTGTTTGGATAAGCAGCCAGCAACTTGATTTCAGCATTTCAATGAGCGATTCACAAGAGGCTTTGAGATGGGGATTGTGTAAATATGAGTGGGTTGTGTGTGTTTCGCAGTGTGTAGGTTTTTGGCTTCGACATGCCTCACGACTGTGAATGACACATGAGCACAGCAGAACTTGAAGACGAGTCTGGTGTCTGTTCACTGTCTCTGCAGTGGAGCTATCACTGGTTCTGTTGCTCAGGGACCTGAACATGTGCTCCAGACATGAATGACTCCTCAGATCAGGAGACGCACGCTGAAGGATGAACCTGAGCTACATCTACAGACCAAAGATCACACAAGGACGGATTATTTTTAATTGGGTCAGTCAGCAACTGCCCAAAACACCCTTACAATCTCACTTATTCAGAGTCACACAATGAGTGTTTTCCTCCACTGCCGCTGATGATGAAACGGCCTTCCACACTGTTGCTGAAAAGAATTGTGCAACTGAATGTTTTTTCCCAATCTCAGATCGCTTGCATTAACCTGAGCATGTTGACCAAACAGCGGCCTGATGGATTATTGGGAAAGAAACAATTACACAGCAAAAAAGCCCCAAACAGGAGGTGAACACAGAAAACAAAGACAAAAGCAGCTCTGTTCAACACTGAGAGCCGCTTATCTGTCCTGTAAGCATCTTACTTCCTCTGCTAGGGCAAGACACGAGTCGATCAGCGTTTCTTTGGCTCTGAGGAAATGAAGCATTTCAGCTTCAGTGTCCACACTGTACCTCAGTAACTGAGAGATTTAAGAAAGGTTTAATAAAATACACAAGCAGAGCAAAGTAACACACAAGTTCTGTTTCAAATCTCTGTGAGCGGACTGCCTACATAGTGACTGAAGAAGATAAAACAATAACAAGAAAACTAGAATACGCTAACAATGGGTCTCATTCACACCGAGCATGCGTACGCACAAATGTTTTCATGGAGAAATCATGATTCACTAAAATATTTTCCTTCTAAAATTCATTCTAAATTTAAGAAAAATATAGGAACAGCTGAATGCACACATATGCAACTCTGGCCGGTCTTAATAATCTATATAATCTATAGAATAAGATATGTTTCATCTCAGGATAATAGTTGTGTACAGTAAAATGTATATTTCATCTTAAAATGAGTTCATCAAATATAGTGAAAGAGTAAGAAAAGCTGTGTTAGACTAAAGCTCGAGCTGCGCGCATCTGTACAGCCGGCTAATGAGAGCTCTGTAAGCTGGGTCTGTATAAAAGGTGTTTTATCATGTATGAACTGGTTTTGAGGACTGCGCTCTTTGCATTGCTCAAAGATCTGGTGAGAGCGCGTCTGTAGACAGCGAGCGTCATATGGTGTCACGTGGAGGAGAGCCTGTAAGGAAACCCCATTTATGGAGATGGTCTGGGTATCTTTAATGCAAATGACTGACCTTGTGCATGTGGCCGCTGATTTAGAATACTCCACATTCACTAACATTAGGACGAGCTTAAGAACTAATTCATGTGCATATGCAGGTGATGAGAATTAGGTGTAAAGTTTTCGTGAGAAGTTCGAATGCGTGTATAAATACGAATAATCTACACAATTATTATATATTTGGGTAATTAAAATGAACCAATTTTTATTTATTTTCAGTCATTTTACTGATAAACAGGGTATCAAATGAAATGTATTTCTTATTGAATGGCATGAATAATCAACATTTCTCTTGACTTGTCCACCATCTTGGATGATTTTTTGAGCATGTAAAATGATCTGTTCTGATGGAGTCAGTGAGTCTTTGACGAAGCGTCTCATTAGGGTCATCTGTTGGTCAATCAGACTGCACTGGCTGCACTGCATGGCAGTTTCTGTGTACGGCCCACGAGGACAACTCAATAGAAACACAGTTTTTTCTACCATTAATTTTTTTTCATCTCATCATTTGGACTCTAAATTCACAACTTGGATGAAATAAAATGCCTTGTCTTGGTGGTGTAGATCATGTAGCAGTAGCCCTACTGAAAAGTGGTTCAGGAAGCAATGCAAACAGTTTTGGTGATATGCAAACTCCCTGTCACGCTGACGGATCGCTCCTCCAGACGCAGCGCAGCTCTTACCTGAAGCACAGCGTGTGCCAGTCCGTGTCCAGGGCCTGTAGGTACTGCTCATCATAGATGTGCTGTCTGCAGCCCGCACACTCCGGCAACCTGCCGCCGGCTGCAACAAACACAACACACTCGCATCAGCACACTGCACAGCTCATCCTAATATACAGCTCCATTTCTTACTGCAAACAGAAGTTGTGCATTAGCCACAGGCAAGACTGATGGTAGTTAGCCACTGCTGATCATTTCAAAATGCTTAAATATTAAATGATGAATTAGTCTAAACAATATATGGTTTTCCCTAATATTCTTGTTCAACTTCTTTCTTTTTTTCACTTATGGAAGTCAATGGGATCCGTCAACTGTTTGGTGACACACTAAGGTTGGGCTGATAGACTTCACGATGTTGAGCCGGCATCGTGATCCCCACCCCCCCATATCCCACGTAATCCGGCCGCATCCCAATACCGTGTTCGGAAAGAAAATGACGTGTACTATGGAA
>NW_015540866.1:373526-382582 GCF_001515605.1 Sinocyclocheilus anshuiensis | reverse complement strand
GGCCGATAGACGATGCCATCGTCCATCACCGATGGCTGACAGACATCACGATGTTGAGCCGGCATCGTGACCCCCCCCATACCCCCCGCAATCCGCCGCATCCCAATACCGTGTTCGGAAAGAAAATGACGTGTAGGCGGAACCCCTAAAGGGAATAAATATGAGATGGGAGGAAAATATATATTTAAATATTTTTCCTCGCAGTTATATAATTGGGCAATTATACTACATATATATTTCAGCATCAGGGAGCCGCTATTATACCTGGCATTGAAACTGGCATCGTGCTTTTGAATGCACAATCGCTTTTTAGTTTCACTTTCGGGATTTGCAATCGCACATACTCTGTTTATACTATGGAGCGGCAGTACTTACCACACATTTTAAAATATTAGATGTTTGTCAGTGGTGCTCAGCATCTGCAAATCATTCGCCATCGTCCTCAGTCATATCTCATTACTCTGTTTATGGTAAGTGAAATTTTATGTACTGTAATGTATAAGGCATTATGTAATGTAAATGTATAATGTAACACCCCCCCCCAGAATTGGAGGGTGAGTAAAGGCTTTGTCATGTTTGGGTGAACGGTCCCTTTAACAGCATTTCGTTGTTATCTCTTGTCTATTTAAGTTATGCATTTCCCTTTCACTGCCACTGTTAAAAATTCTAGTGTGAAAAATTCTAGCCTGAATAAAGCTTTATCAACAGAACTACACGTGAGCAACAGAGGCACATTGTTAATACACATAACCGGACACTACTGAGCCGGACGTACGTCATTCAGCTCAGTGCAGTCAGTTTCTGATGATCGGCAGCCGAATCTGTGGCAGTGCTGCCACTGTCAATGATATAAAAACACTGGAAACCTCATTTAACTGAACAATCCATAGTTCATAAATTATTCATTCTAATTACATCAACATGAAAATCAATTTTGTTTCTGTTCTTACAAACACAGATCAACTCAACGTGCTAACAACAACCTCACTGTAAACATGCATGGAGAAACAAACTGAAGCAGACGCTGAGTCACCTTAAAGGGGTCATATGATGTGATTTAAATTGTTCCTTTCTCTTTGGAGTGTTACAAGCTCTTGGTGCATAAAGAAGATCTGTAAAGTTGCAAAGACTAAAGTCTCAAATCCAAAGAGATATTCTTTATAAAAGTTGAGTCAGCCACAACTACCTAAAACGGCTCGTTCTAACACGCCCCCGCATGTCTACCTCACAACTTTGCGCTGTGGATCACTGGATCGGCTTTCACCGTGGACGAAGCGGAGTCCAGCCCGGGGTCGTCACATATGGTTGCCGCAAGCCTCCTTCGTCGAATCCGCCGGCCGCGCCATTCTTAAGCCCGCCGCCTCTGCTCACTCTAGGCCCCGCCCTCTGCTCACTCAAGGCCGCCGTGTGTGACGCTGTGTTTCGTTGTGAAAGCAAAACTACTTTGTTTGGTCTTCCAAAAGAGGACACAACTAGAAATCAGTGGTTAAGTTGTATTTACAATACTGTTCCAGAACAGTTCAACCCAAATATTCAGATGTGTGCAGCACATTTTATGGAGGACTGTCTCCTGATCCTGGGAGAGTAGACTACAATGCCGGCTGTTCTGACTCACAGACTGTAAGTACGTTTTTTATATTTAAAGAGTTTTTATATTTTTTATATTTAAAGCGAGTTTTTTGGGCAGTGTAGAGTAGGTGCTTTTGCATTTCGTTTCTAAACTAAATCATCCGCTATCGTCATGTCTGTCTTGCCTCACTCTTCTTGTCAGTCAGCTCACTCCTCACGTGAATGAAATCTGATCTGTAATGCGACTGTCGTTCGGCACGCTGCATTGAGCAGCCGCGCTCAGTTTTTAATTGTAGTGTCTGTTCTCTAACTGAACTAAATGATTTTTATTACTATAAAAAAAAATCAAAACGACGATGGGGGATGGTGCCACGAGTGAAGTAACCGGTGTTGCGGCTTAACACTGCTATCACCGCCAAAACCGTCTATTGCAGCAAGTCTAATACAGTGCTGTCTACACTGTTAATATGAGCCAAATGATAAAATAAAAACAGAAAATCACTCACTGCTCTTGACTGAATAACTTCTGTAACTTTAATAAGACATTTCTTACTTGAATGCTGCTTTTACGTAAATGCTCTAGTGTGAAGATAAACATGGCGGATTGTGTTCGGCTCACTCATGATTTATGGGGATTAAAAAAAGGAGCGGGTGGATTTTTATCATTATAGGGTGGTTGTGTACACACACTGCCAACACACATTTATGTTCAAACAACATGTAAAAGTTAATTTTCCATAATAGGCGCCCTGTAATAACACTGAAAAAAATTACAAACATGCTTCATGGGGGATTTTAGGTGAGGAGTGTCAGTCTTCAGCTTATGCATTTCTTTATAATGCTGTTAATACTGAATGATCAGATCTTTTCCACAGGAACAGGATATGATGCGGTGAATAATCAGGAATCAGACGGAGCAGGAGAAGCGTCGCTGTAGTTCATTCACAATCAGCATGATCATGAGCAGCTGAGAAACGCTTCCCTGACAAACTCAGCCAACTTTTAATGGAAAAACACTGATCCCTGTAGCAGACCTTCCAACACCCAGTCAAACAAACACTCAAGGCCTAAATAAATGATAATAACAACAGATGTCAATTGTCTTTATGTGATGGAGTTGCATCTAACACAGACTCATGTATTTGTGAGCATCCATTCTCTTTTTCTATGGTTTGTGTGAGATTCTGGACGGTCTGTGGCAGAATGAAGAGCTTATGTGCAGTGAAACTGTTACTGAGTTGTCTTGAGCAAACAAACGGTCCTATATTCATCATAAGTGACATTTTGATCATTTGTGCCATGCGTCTCTTAGTGATCTGCTCTCTGCATGTGTGTGATTCATGTATAAACTGGAGGTGTGTATGGACTGTGACGGACTTGTGGCATCTGATAGATCCATGTGTCTGTCACACACACACACACGTTGTTTTGTATGGTTTACGGGGACTCTCCATAGGCATAATGGTTTTTCTACTGTACAAACTGTATTTTCTATCGCCCTACACCAACCCTACCCTACAAAAAAAACACCATTTAGTATGTTGGGGACACAGGCAGTGTCCTCATAAACCACCATCACTTGGTAATGCCTCTGTCATACCCATGTTAATATACAAATTTGTGTCCCCAAAAACCACCCAAACCAGTGCACACACACACACACACACACACACACACACAGACACACACACACACTAACACACACACACACACACTAACACACACACAGAAAAAGTTCCCTTTAAAACCACACACACATTTACTTGAGTACATAACCTCACATGAGGGCAGATGGATACAGGAAGAGCAGTGTGCCATTTTCCAGAATAACATCACATTAAATATGCAAAATATAAACAAAATACTAACATGGCACTTTGGACATGTTACACAGTAGTAATAAGATTTTAACTAGTCTTTTGGAACAGCATGTCATTATGATACTATAGTATATTTTAAGTACTATAGTATCACAGTGCCATTGTACATTCCCAGACTTTCTGGCCCATGAATTCCCAGAACTTTCCTATGACTTTTCCAGTCATTCAAGTCAATAGATTTGTACTAATAGATTTAGCCTAAATGATTACATGCGTCTTCATTAAGACTCTCAACAGACAGACTGAAGTTTCAGCAAGCTTTTACCTGGAAACACTAGATATTAAGTGTTCCGTGATGTGCTAAAAGCCATGGTACACATTCATAAACATGGTGTTGGTACATGATAATGGCATGCACCAGTAAACGCCAACCAGCTCAGACCTTCCCTCTTTAAATCAGACAGCTGCTGAAGTGAACACAAGTGAACGGGATAGTTAGCAGGTGAGGAGACACTTGAGCCCTAATGAGTGAATGTTTCCGCAATATTGCAGCAGCAGTGAGCACACATGTGCTTCTTCACAGGTCACGCTACAGCAGCACAACACAGCACTGAGAGCAGACGCTGTTTGTGTCGCAGACAGCACCAGCATCCTCACGAGCCCTGCTGAAGATGCGCATCATCATCATCAGCAGCAGCAGCAGCAGCAGCAGCAGCAGTATACACAAGACACACTAACCTTCCTCCTCTCCCATGCGTTCGTCCTTCCAGGAGCAGCAGAGCAGCATCAACCTCATTCAAGCGCCGCGACAGAAGCTCCCCTAGGCGCTGGAACTGCGCTACTACGGCAAAGGCTTGCCTCGCCTCATGAATATTACACGCGTCGCGTCGAGTCGCGTCGCGTCGCGTCGCGTCACGCTGCTGTCTGATTAGCTGACGGCTTTGAGACGGTAGGTAGGCGGGAGCTGTGGAAGGCTAAGCGTTCAGGCGCTTCCCGGGCCTTTGCCATAGTGGCACTCCTCCAGACAGAAAGCGAGAAACCGGGCCAAATGAACACCATCCCTGGGAAACACTGGCGCGCATGCGCTTGCTGTCTCTCTGAAGCGAGGTCATGTTTATTTGGACACTTTGTGACGCCGATTAAAAGAAAAGGAAGTCAAGTTTGATAGAGCGCTTTTAAAGGACAATAATGACCATATGCATTTGTTTTATTCATTAATATATGTAGGCCTATATATCAAAATATACATTTAATTGGAAGTTACGATTATTTTATTTTTGTCTGGGAAAATGTCATATTAAAAAAAAAAAAAAGAATCTAAATAGACTTCATAGAAAGAATTTAGCACCCGTTTAGAGATGTCATGAATACAATGTTTTAGATGTTTTTGTTGTTGTTTTATGTTGTTGGGGAGTCACTAGTTACATGTAACAGAATTAGGTCATTTAATTACAAAATTAATGTAACTAATCAGTTACAGTTACTACGATAAAAAGGTGTAATTCGATTACAGTTACTTATGAAAATGTTAATGATTACAAAAGGGGTTTGCAATGTTTTCACACATATACAGATTTAGTTTATTTCTTTCCTAAATTGCATTGACTGCTCTAAAATATGAGACAAATGTTTCAGGAGTTTAGGAAACATGCTCATTCAATCACTTTTATTTCCTAATTGGGTTTATGTATATGCTTTATTTGTATTTTTTTTTTATTGTTTTCCCAAGGCATTGTTAGATATCAGTGTTTCTGTCATAGCTGTGAAAAGATTTGATTTCAGAAACAGTATCATAGCTACTAAACTATATCTTGTGATTTTAAATCTGTATTTATCCTCAGAATGATCTTAAGGTAAAAAGAAGTGCTAAAGTCTGATTCTGTGGTGACTGTGCTTCAAAATTAAATGATTATAATCTTACTTCGAGTGATGAGGGATAGTGAAAGTCTGACAGTAATCAGAGCACTACTGTAATGTTACCCTGCCTGCTTTACATGCTTCAATATTATTAACTGTTGAAAACATTTGTAAGAATTTCAGAAAAGTAATCAAATGTAATATGTTACATTAATAAAGTAATTGAAATAGTTACACTACTTATTACATTTTAAATAGGGTAACTTGTAATCTGTGACCTGTTACATTTGCAAAGTAACCTTATTCTCAACACTGGTTGTTTGGTGTGTTGTTTTATAGAAGGTCCAGTCCTTGATTAGAAATGGCTGAGCCTCTTTGGACACTGTTGTAAAATACTCCGTAAACACACCCCTGTGACCTCATTACTTCAGTATTACTGTTGCTGTGTGTTTATTTTATTAAATCTGTGTGTGGTAACTGTTTTATTAATGCATTAATCCACATGAAGCTGTGGTCTACACAGAGGTGATCTCAGAACAGTTTAAGACATGACCCAACCTTCACATTCACGGTGTGTGTTTATCATTTTACACAATCATGCACACCAAGAACGCAGTTTTTAATTATTTAAAATATTTTATTTAATTTTTCACTAGAGCAGGTAAAATGCCGGGATTTCCGGGAACTAGTCAGAATATAGGTTGTGGAAAAGTGCAACAGCCCCGCCCCTTTATTTAAATAAGATGGAAATCCCACGGCACAATAGAGAAGAGCTGGTAGGGCTCACAGGCAGGTCAAATACAGCACCAGGTACATTACTGCATGATAAAGTGTCTCTCCAGATGGATCGAAAAACAGTATCAACCAAGTATAGCAAAAACTGACACATTATATGTTTGATAATACATTGGCTAGTGAGGCTTTTGGGACACACACACACACACACACACACACACACACGAGGAGATTTACAAACATCACCTACACACACACACATCTTAAAAAGCACACACAGTTTTGCAAGTTCCACAGTGACTACATTGCAGAAGCTATTTAAAACGAAGTTATTTTCATATGATGTGTACAAACTCGATAATAGGTCAACATGTCAAGTTCAAATGGTGCAAAACAAACAACATAAGGCAAAGTAACCTGTTGTTAAATGATCCAACCTACAGTAAGCGTATGATATACATAAACTAATTCTATGTGAATACACAGCGATTAAAGAAACACATTCTTGGTCAAATGATGGAAGCATCTGTAGTCCCTGGGTCCAGGGAAAAACATAAGCATATCTTTTAATCTTCCAGGTTTAAACATACATAATGTACAAGTCAGAACTATGATTACTATTTTACACAGTTACTTTCAGTTTGTTCCCTTCACCGGACAGATACCAAACCAGATGATTGATGTTAGACGTAAGCTGTCATTCACTTCTGCTTGTTCTCAGCATAATCAGAGCAGAGCTCTTCATACTTCACACACTGTGTAAGAGTGAATGCTGCGATTGAGCCGCACGCTGTCGCTGTCAGACGTTCTGCCACCCACAAAAATGATTATAATCTTACTTCGAGTGATGAGGGATAGTGAAAGTCTGACAGTAATCAGAGCACTACTGTAATGTTACCCTGCCTGCTTTACATGCTTCAATATTATTAACTGTTGAAAACATTTGTAAGAATTTCAGAAAAGTAATCAAATGTAATATGTTACATTAATAAAGTAATTGAAATAGTTACACTACTTATTACATTTTAAATAGGGTAACTTGTAATCTGTGACCTGTTACATTTGCAAAGTAACCTTATTCTCAACACTGGTTGTTTGGTGTGTTGTTTTATAGAAGGTCCAGTCCTTGATTAGAAATGGCTGAGCCTCTTTGGACACTGTTGTAAAATACTCCGTAAACACACCCCTGTGACCTCATTACTTCAGTATTACTGTTGCTGTGTGTTTATTTTATTAAATCTGTGTGTGGTAACTGTTTTATTAATGCATTAATCCACATGAAGCTGTGGTCTACACAGAGGTGATCTCAGAACAGTTTAAGACATGACCCAACCTTCACATTCACGGTGTGTGTTTATCATTTTACACAATCATGCACACCAAGAACGCAGTTTTTAATTATTTTTTATTTTTTATTTAATTTTTCACTAGAGCAGGTAAAATGCCGGGATTTCCGGGAACTAGTCAGAATGTGGAAAAGTGAAAAGTGCAACAGCCCCGCCCCTTTATTTAAATAAGATGGAAATCCCACGGCACAATAGAGAAGAGCTGGTAGGGCTCACAGGCAGGTCAAATACAGCACCAGGTACATTACTGCATGATAAAGTGTCTCTCCAGATGGATCGAAAAACAGTATCAACCAAGTATAGCAAAAACTGACACATTATATGTTTGATAATACATTGGCTAGTGAGGCTTTTGGGACACACACACACACACACACACACACACACACGAGGAGATTTACAAACATCACCTACACACACACACATCTTAAAAAGCACACACAGTTTTGCAAGTTCCACAGTGACTACATTGCAGAAGCTATTTAAAACGAAGTTATTTTCATATGATGTGTACAAACTCGATAATAGGTCAACATGTCAAGTTCAAATGGTGCAAAACAAACAACATAAGGCAAAGTAACCTGTTGTTAAATGATCCAACCTACAGTAAGCGTATGATATACATAAACTAATTCTATGTGAATACACAGCGATTAAAGAAACACATTCTTGGTCAAATGATGGAAGCATCTGTAGTCCCTGGGTCCAGGGAAAAACATAAGCATATCTTTTAATCTTCCAGGTTTAAACATACATAATGTACAAGTCAGAACTATGATTACTATTTTACACAGTTACTTTCAGTTTGTTCCCTTCAC
Source organism: Sinocyclocheilus anshuiensis (assembly GCF_001515605.1). Classification (NCBI taxonomy): domain Eukaryota; kingdom Metazoa; phylum Chordata; class Actinopteri; order Cypriniformes; family Cyprinidae; genus Sinocyclocheilus; species Sinocyclocheilus anshuiensis. The sequence goes on along the minus strand of NW_015540866.1, from coordinate 374,437 downwards.
CGGACAGATACCAAAACAGATGATTGATGTTAGACGTAAGCTGTCATTCACTTCTGCTTGTTCTCAGCATAATCAGAGCAGAGCTCTTCATACTTCACACACTGTGTAAGAGTGAATGCTGCGATTGAGCCGCACGCTGTCGCTGTCAGACGTTCTGCCACCCACAAAGCTCTCTTAGCGTAATGTGTGTTTCTATGCCTACAATACGCATTTATTATTGCGGCCTGTCTCAAATCAGGAGATCAGATTCAAACTGAAGACACTCACTGATGCTTCATGAAAGCCTAAATCATCTAGAGGGGGTGAATCTCACTAAACATGTCAAGAACATGTCATGCGTCACATTTCATCGCAAGAAATAAAAAGAAATTATATTGTCATGAAGAAAATGAAAATAACGTTAGAAACAAATTCACTACAAAAGTTTATGCATCATTGGAAGTATTACACTTTTTTGTATTACAGTGATGAGAATAAAATGTTACCATTGAGAATAATTGATAATTACAAAAGGAAAAAAAGGAAAAGCACCAAAATCATTAGAATTTTGGTGGAAAATGTGTTTAATTGAAAGAATCTGTGCTCTTAAAACAGGCTTAATTTTCTTTATGCAAAATATAATTTGTGTGTGTGTGTGTGTGTGTGTGTGTGTGTGTGTGTGAACTCGCTAGGGTCTGGGCTTACATTCGTCCAAAAAATGAGAGGTGGAAATCTCTTAGTGGGCTTTTTAGTCCAGACGGACTCAGTCCAGAGATGGGGGGCATTGGAACAAGCCCAAAGTCAGTCTTGGACTATAACCAGCTATGCAGCACCACAGGAAACAAGGCAGTGAGCCTGTCAAGTTAGTCTTTCTTTAAAGAGAACGTGTGCACATAGATGGAGCGCATGTGTCACTGTCTTATTGTTGCCGC
>NW_015540866.1:366737-373389 GCF_001515605.1 Sinocyclocheilus anshuiensis | reverse complement strand
GTGTGTGTGTGTGTGTGTGTGTGTGTGTGAGAGAGAGAGAGTCACCCATAAAGCACTGTAATCTTAAGACCCATCTGCACAGAAAGATGCTGAAGGGTAAAAATAACAGGCAAACCCCTGAGCTGAAGCACAGCCAGATGTGAAGTATTTCAACCCGGAGTTTAATCAGCAGAATGACAGGACGCTTTCACTCACGAGTCGGCGAGGACGCTGGAAGATGTGAGAGTCTAGAGCGCCAGATCGTGACCGCGACTGAGCAAAAGAGCTTCGGATGGACTCAGAAACGTACACAAATAAGAGGTCGGTGGTTAAAACGTTTACAGCTACACAACAGCATTGCCAGCTAATCAACCCGGTTATATGCAACCCTACACTAGGAAACAGTAAGGTGATGGAATGTGCCATTAGAATTGGAATTATCTTCACAAAACACTAGACGGTTCGGGGATCTGGATTTGTTACAAATATTTACGATCAGTACAAAACATAACACTTGTGCATGTTGGGATTGTTTGTTTGAGTATCAAAAGTACATTCTGGAGCATGCAGTAGCACCATGTTTCTTGAGGTCACTTCACATCTCAAGAGATCCTTTACTTTCTCCTCCTCCCGCAGTATTTTCCTTGGCAGCCGGCTCCACCTGCAGAACAACACCTCATCATACATGAAATACTATAAAATCTCTTCATTTGTGTGAATGAAGATAAATGAAGGTCAGCTGGGTTTGAAATGGCATGAGGGTGATGACAGTTTTCATTTTTGGGTGAGCTATCCCTTGAAACATGAAATGACAACACTGATAAAAATGAATGATGAAGTTCAAAAATTGTATCCATCAGAAATTCGCCTGATTTATAACAGAATGGAGTCTGCACTCAATGCGGAGAGATCCTCCACAGCATCTCGACTGCTTTATGACGTCCACCAGTGCGGCTCTGTTTTAGAAACTCACATATGCTCATGTAAATCCAAACTTCAGAAGAAGTAGGCCAGTGTTTGGTGTGATTTAGGATCAGGACGTTTAGTTGAGGACATCAGAAATGAGAGCAGTGATTATGAGAAATCAGTGATTATGTGGCGGCAGGATTAATCTCGTACCTCGATAACCTGCTCCCAGGAATCCTGTCAGTCCACCTCCATATTTGGCTGCTTTTGCTGAGGAAAGAAGTACACATGAAATACACATTAAACAAGAACATACAGTAAATATAAATGTCATGCTGGATGTGTTAATACTGGTAATCTTATAATCTTATTTATTCGCATGTACCATCAAAAAAGTTAGCAGTAACTGTACAGTTTCAGAACTGATTTACAGGTATTTCTGCTGTAGATGCCCCATATTTGAAATGAATGCGCAAAGCTATTGTATAAGCTCAGAGTGTATGGAATACAGTGTCTGAGCTGTATGGACCACCTTTATGATATTTTACTTTCAATTAGCAACTTGGAGATTCTTCATTAGTCTAAGTCATCTCTTTATTGAATATATATATATATATATATATATATATATATATATATATACTTCAGAGTTAAAGAGACTGAATGAGCTCAACAGCTAGAGCTCAGTCTCATTCTACTGCATCTTCCAGTGATGTTGTAAGGGTTTTAAGAGCGTTTACCTTGTTGTGGTGACAGTCCTGCTCCATATCCCCCTAAAACACAAGAAATCATTGCATTATTATGAGCTGTTCAAACCACATGAGTGACTGAGTGAAACGTGGCATTGTGTCTAATTAAGTAAAGCGAAGAATAACTGTGTGAAATAGATGCCAATATGAACTGTGAGTAAGCCAACAGACAGCGTCAGGATTACTGTTTGTTCCAGCAGGAGATTTATGACCAGCTGTGACCAAGAGCATCTGGACGGAGATAATAATAAACCCACCGAGCAGCTCTACGTTGTGATTATATAATGACTAACACATAATAGCGTGTGGTATGACAGCAGCTTGAGCGTGAGTATTAGCAAGCACCGAGACTCACATTATAGTCAGAATGCAAATACACTTTGCATGATATTTGCACTTCAAGCCAACGCTTTTCATAGCAAGCGGATTTCAGCAGTCAACGTGTCTCTCCATAGTGATAAGTGACGCTTTTCAGCGTATTGTCTGTCAGGATATGTTGTTTAGAGGGATCTTATGAGTTTTTTTTTCCCCTTCTGTTTGTGCATGAAAAAGATCTACACGTTTACAAAGCACAGTCACTCCATAGTCATTCTCTGCATATATTAGTAAGCACTGTTTCTGAACTCCCTCAAACATCTCGACTGTAGTCCTGAGTTTTCTCATCACAGTATCCCACCTTTAAATAAATCCCACCCAAGGCATATGCTAATAAACAAAAGTGAGCAAGGCCTGGTTGAGTTACGTTAGTAGTCGTAACATGTCGCCATTTCACAGATCTAATATACTGATACACATGAAGCTGTTTATGCTCACAGACATAACCGACTGTGCCATTTCACAGATCTAATATACTGATACACATGAAGCTGTTTATGTTCACAGACATAACCGACTGTGTTTCTGTCAGGACCACTATCGTCAATATAACTTACGATTAGCATGCATTTTAGGTTGGGGGCATGGTTCTGTTCTGAGCAAACACTCCCTGCCCATCCACGCAGCCTACCATGGATAGGAGCAGGGAGAGCAGAATACCCCCCTGGGGGCATGGTTCTGTTCTGAGCAAACACTCCCTGCCCATCCACGCAGCCTACCATGGATAGGAGCAGGGAGAGAGAATACCCCCCCTAGGGTAACAGAACAGAACCAACATCAATGATAAATGTAGCAGATACCATTAATGTTCTACGTGATCATTTTAACAACATGATTCAGTGTTCTGACTCAATGATATATTCACTGCCAAGTCCTGACTGGACGAGAGGAGGAGCTGGGGATGGAGGTGGGTGATTAGTTCCTGAGCGAAGCGATAGCTGCTGAATAATGACTGAAGGGAATTATGATTGATGTCGTGATCCTATAGGTAGACGTGGATCAGCTGAGTGTCAGGCGAGCTTGACTAACATGGCCTGCCAGAACTATCGCTACGCTCCATTTATGTGAAGTCTGTGTTTTTCACATAACCTTGCGTGTTTTTGACAGCTGATGCAAAAGAGATGGCTTTCTGTGCGCTCAAACAAACTGCATATCAGAAGTTTAAACTGACAACGCATGCAAGGAATAAACTTGAAGATAACAAAGAACTGCAATATGCATATATGATAATAAAAAAACAGATGTTTTGATTATCGCCACTAAGCCACAAGCTCCGCCCTCTTCTGGAAAGGGGGTTGGGGAGCAGCAGCTCATTTGCATTTAAAGACAAACATACAAAAACAGCATATTTGTGCTTCCACCCAAAAAATGAATAATAATTTTTCTGTGGTGTATTTTGAGCTGAAGCTTCACAGACACTTTCTGGGAACACTTGAGACATCTTATCAAACGTACAATGGCCCTCAAAATGGGAAATTAACTACAGAGGGGCTGAATTCTATAAGAAGATACAATATGAATTTAGCCTTGGATTATTTCTATAAAATGATACCTGGATATGCTTGTGGATATCCTCCATATCCTCCTGGAGCTACACCACCTGTAGGAAGAAAAGACACAAAGATTTAGATGTCTAACTCAGTTGATCTAAAACAGCATTTGTCAATAAACAGGTTTAGTATTCATTATAACTTGTAATCTAATTATAAAGGCTTTAGTATCTTGGCAAATTAAAGCACAGATTGAGATCACTCTGATCTCTTCTGAAATGCCAATGGACACAAATTTAAGAGTAATTTAGTCTTTTTCTCAGTAGAAACATCTTTTTTTGTGACTGTGTTGTGAATACAGCAAGTATTCTGGCAGATGGTTTTGGCTGGGTTTACTGTGTATCTGCATAAGCAGCGAAGCCAATTGAGGAAGATGTTCTGAAAGGACAGTACTTGAGAGAACACAGTGACATCAAATCATTGCTCACAGGACCAATACAAACCCATGATCTCGGGCTCACTGCATTTTGTGTGTGAGAGTGATTACACAAGTGTGTTACTGCTATGAGTGTGAATGTACATGTGTCGTGGGCAGGACAGAGTGGTTAGGCTGTCTGCTCGACTGGGGGATTCTGGTTTCGAGAGAGTACCAGTATGTCAAAACACAGAATGATCCAAAACAATCATTCCTGTTACTGTTAACAGAGTCACACATAATTGGCAGAGCTCAGCACCAGTAAAGGCCCACTTCGAGCACCACTTCTATAACACCTCTCCTCATTTTACAGTAAAATTTGTCTATTGCACAAACATATAGACATATATTCAAGAACATGTGTAGATGCCAATTAAGATCTGCATGAAGCAATCATTCTTTATAGAGTTAATGCTGGGCCTCACCTGGCTGTGCGTATCCTGTACCCAAAGAGCCGTAGCCTGTTGATAGAGTTAGATGTTAAACACTCAGCACAATCACAGCTCACACAATTTAGAGGAAGAAAACAAAAACCCACAATGAATATTTTGTACTTGTTAGATGCATTTCCCTATATCCTCTACAATTCCAGTTAATTGAAGCTTCAGTGTTAATCTATGGCCATGGGGAGTGCATTTGTTCTTGGGGAAAATCTTTAAAAAATGAATTTGGCAATGCTTTTGAAGCACAGTGTGGCGTCGTGTTGCAGAACATGAATATTGTGTATGCTTTCTTTTGCTACCTGGTTTAGGTGGTTTAGCACCAGCTCCAACACCACCAGCTCCCACACCAACACCTGATGGATACCCTCCACCTGCAACAAGATGATCTGTGTCTTTAACAATAGCCCAGTAACACAAGGAACACTATTTCAATAGTATGTTCAGTATTTTGACAGAAAATGGTTTGTGTCATGTTACAGAGTCAGGGCTGTCCTTGTAGAGGACATCACAACTCATGATCATGATCAACACTCTGCATTATAGGATCTGCACTCCCTGCTATCCTTTGGAGTATCTTAAAGGGAAGTCTAAATTACACTGGCTATCCTTTGGGACTGGGGTACTTCCGGGTTCGATGCTTGGCCCCCTCCTCTTCCCGATATACACAACGTGGAACATTGCAGGACTGATGTTGGCCACCCCAGTAGTGCAGTAAAATCACAACCTTCCTATCTGAACAAATGATGCCGAATATAGTTGTTACAGAGGAGGCTCCCGTACCGCCTCCTCCGCACCACCAGAGGGAACTGTCCCCGGAATATTAGCCTTGGACTTTTTCCTGATTCTCTGATTGTTATCTGCCTGCCCCGACTTGGATTGTTTCACCTGGACTCTGTTCGCTAGCCGCCTGCCCCGATCTCTCGCCTGGTTCATGATTCTGTCTCTGCCTTGTCTCTGCTGTTCTGCCTTGCCAGTATTTGACCCTGTATTGTCTGACTATTCTTAATAAAACTGCAGATGGATCCAAACCCTTCTGACGTGTCGCAACAGAAGACTTCGCCCGATCATACTATCATTCTCGGACTACCCCGGCTCTGCACCCACAATCCACTCATCTCTTGGAGGGAAGGACAAATTATTCAATGGGACGTCAAATGTCAAGATCATTGCCTGTCAAAAATTACCCGAGCCTCCAGTAATGCCTCTCTATCACCTGCTTCAGTCGCAAATAATCTTCATCTGCCCCCAGAATACTCAGACCTCGCCGACGCTTTCAGTCAAAAAAAAAGCGTCTCAGCTTCCCACTCACTGTTCTGTTGATTGCGCCATTGACTTAATGCCTGGCACCACTCCTTCTAAAGGCAGAATTTTCCCGTTATCGCAACCTGAATCCGAGGCCATGAAGCTTTACATTGACGAGGAACTATCTAAAGGATTCATTCGACCCTCAACTTCTCCTGCCTCAGCCGGGTTCTTCTTTGTAAAGAAAAAGGACGGAGGGTTGCGGCCATGCATTGATTACCGCGGCCTCAACGACATCACCATTAAGTTTCGCTACCCGTTGCCCCTAGTTCCAGCCGCATTAGAACAGCTTCGCCAGGCCAAATACTACACCAAACTAGATCTACGCAACGCTTACAACTTAATTCGCATCCGTGAAGGAGACGAATGGAAGACGCCGTTTTCCACCACTAGTGGGCACTATGAATACTTGGTTATGCCGTTCGGCCTGGCAAACAGTCCTTCAGTTTTCCAATCTTTCATGAATGACATCTTCCGGGACATGCTCGACCGATGGGTAATTGTCTACATCGACGATATCCTGATTTACTCAAACACTCTGGAGGAGCACATCCATCATGCTAGATCTGTGCTGAAATGCCTCATGAAGTATCAACTCTACGCCAAAGCTGAGAAATGCGAGTTTCACCAAACAAGCACCTCGTTCCTCGGGTATATTATCAGTCAGGAGGGGGTAGCCATGGACGAAAAGAAAGTCAAGGCAGTGTTGGAATGGCCCCAACCTCAGACAGTCAAAGAATTGCAACGTTTTCTGGGGTTTGCAAACTTCTACAGGCGATTCATCAGGAACTTCAGTTCGATCGCCTCCCCTCTGACTACCATGACTAAACGTCACACATCCAGACTGATTTGGTCCCCAGAGTCACGTCTGGCCTTCGACGAATTAAAAACTCGGTTCACCACTGCTCCTATTCTCCGACATCCAGACCCAGA
>NW_015540866.1:356066-364064 GCF_001515605.1 Sinocyclocheilus anshuiensis | reverse complement strand
TTTAACACCGGGGTAGGCGCTATGCTATCTCAACGTCATGGTTCACCAGCTAAGATGTACCCGTGTGCTTTCTTTTCCCGCAAACTGACCGCCACCGAACGGAACTACGACGTGGGCAACCGTGAACTCCTTGCCATGAAACTAGCGCTAGAGGAATGGCGGCATTGGCTGGAAGGGACCACTCACCCGTTCACCGTCCTAACCGTTCATAAGAACTTGGAGTACCTGCATTCGGCTAAACGTCTAAACCCCAGACAAGCCAGGTGGGCGTTGTTCTTCACAAGATTTCGGTTCACTGTCACATACAGCCTGGGTTCCAAGAACACTAAAGCCAACACTCTCTCACGCCAAACCGAGGAAACAGTCCAAGCCACCGCTAATGACACTATCCTTCCTGAAAGCCTTAGCGTGGCACCTGTACAGTGGGATATCATGACCGAGATCGAACATATGAACCTCCAAGATCCACCGCCTCCCGAATGCCCTGCCAACCTCACTTATGTGCCGGAACCCCAACGACAGCGACTGCTCTCTCAGGTACACGTTACACCCAGCTCAGGTCATCCTGGAATCACTGCCACAGTACACCTGCTCAGGAATCGATTCTGGTGGCCCACTATGCTGACCGACAAAACCAAATTCATCCAGAACTGTATCACGTGTAACACTTCCAAATCACCCAGACAGCTCCCGGCCGGCCTGCTAAATCCACTACTGACACCACAACGACCATGGTCTCATATCACCATCGACTTCATCACCGACCTACCCAATTCCCAAGGTAACACCACCATACTCACAATCATAGACCGATTCTCCAAAGCCTGCCGCCTAATTCCTCTACCCAAGCTCCCTACAGCCTTCGAAACCGCCGAATTGCTCTGCAACCAAGTGTTCAGATTCTATGGCCTACCCGAAGATATTGTGTCAGATCGAGGGCCTCAATTCACTTCAAAAGTATGGTCAGCCTCCTTCAAACACCTCAATGTCAACATCAACCTTACATCCGGTTACCATCCGCAATCCATCGGGCAAACAGAACGTCTGAATCAGGAGGTGATTTGATTCCTCAGATCATACTGTCAGCAACAACAATATATCGTGTCAGATCGAGGGCCTCAATTCACTTCCAAAGTATGGTCCGCCTTCTTCAAACACCTCAACGTCAATATCAGCCTTACATCCGGGTACCATCCTCAATCCAACGGGCAAACCGAACGGCTGAATCAGGAAGTGATTCGATTCCTCAGATCCTACTGTCAGCAGCAACAATCGGACTGGAGCAGGTATCTATTTTGGGCAGAATACGCACAGAATTCACTGGTGAAACCAGCCACAGGGATGACCCCGTTCAAGTGCATCCTGGGTTTTCAACCACCATTGTTTCCCTGGTCTGGCGAACCCACCGACCTACCCTCGGTCACAGATTGGTTGCAACACAGCGAGGAGGTCTGGGACCGAGCTCATACCCATCTACTTCACGCTGTCAGACGACGAAAACAACAAGCTAACCGACTTCGACGTCCCAGTCCAGAATACACACCGGGCCAATGGATATGGCTTTCGACTAAAGATCTCCGCCTCCGGTTACCATGTAAAAAGCTCAGTCCCAGGTATGTTGGTCCCTTCAGAATTTCTAGACAAATAACTCCAGTATCATTCCGTTTAGAACTGCCTTCTAATTATCGTATTTCTCCCACATTCCATGTATCACTGCTTAAACCCGCTGGTGGTCCGAAAGGAGAGACGGAGGAGGGAGCCAGGCCGCAGACCTCCCTGCCTATCCTGATTGACGGCGAGGAGGTGTATCGAGTGCACGAGTTGCTAGACTCCAGACGCCGGGGCGGCACCCTCCAGTATCTGGTCGATTGGGAGGGGTTCGGTCCGGAGGAGTGATCTTGGGTCAGAGCTGGAGATATCCTGGACCCCACTCTCACGGAAGAGTTTCACAGGAAGCATCCAGAGAAACCGTCCCCTCGACCTCGTGGAAGACCCCGGCGTCGCCTGCTTCCTCGCGTCAGGAGCCGCTCGCAGGGGGAGGGCTCTGTTACAGTGATTTGCCCTGGCTGTCATTTCCGAGCGTTATACCCGTGTTTGTTTTCTGTGCATCTGATCTTGGACTGTTTCCTGATTCTCTGATTGTTATCTGCCTGCCCCGACTTGGATTGTTTCACCTGGACTCTGTTTGCTAGCCGCCTGCCCCGATCTCTCGCCTGGTTCACGATTCTGTCTCTGCCTTGTCTCTGCTGTTCTGCCTTGCCGGTATTTGACCCTGTATTGTCTGACTATTCTTAATAAAACTGCAAATGGATCCAAACCCTTCTGACGTGTCGCAACAATAGTGGCATATTTGGTTTTCAATCTTACACCTCTGTTTAAGACGGCACATCCAAGGCACTGATATTTCGATCAGGTTCTGGAGCACCCTCCTATCTTCACTAACAAACTGCAAATCCTCCGTACAGAAGTCTACATATAGACAGCCCAGCGCCTTCATAACTTCTAGAAAAATGCAAAAACCTGGACCCTTCCAAAAGCATTTGACTCACAGCTGTTAATGCACTTGGCATACATTTTTATTCAAAGTGATATATATTGCATTGAAAACATGCATTTTTTCAGTTTATGTATTCCCTGGGAAGCTGTGACCTTAGTATTGTACTTTTAGTACTTTTCAAGCTACAGGAACACTGCTAAAGGATCAAGTAATTTAGTATTGCATTACATCTCACCTGCTCCAGGTACGAGTCCTGCCCCTCCAACTCCCCCTACACCTGCGACACCGCCTGCTCCTCCAACGCCTGAACCAAACAAATACATATATACACAGTATATGGTAATCAGCATTTTCTGATTAAATGCATGCAATGGATCTTGTGAATTCTGAAGGTCTTTACATTAACTTAGAATTTCACGCAACTGGGATATAATTTTATATCTGCTTATAGCAGTCAACTTAAGATTTTGACCAATTAATTCCAATATCTGAATGTCTTAGTCTATGTGAACTTCGTTATTGATGCCTGAGTAATCTGTAGCAAAGGTAGTTATATGGATATATTTCAGATGTGGCCAAAGTTGGTCCTGGAGAGCCACAGTCCTGCAGAGGTTTGCTCCAACCTGGATAAAAACTCATTTACCTGCAGCTTTCTAATAACTATTAGACATTGATTAGCTTGTTTAGGTGTGTTTGATTAAGGTTGGAGTGAAACTCTGCAGGACTGTGGCTCTCCAGGGCCGATGTTGGCCACCCCTGGTACAGTATATATGATCTTACCAGGGGCTTTCAGAGGTTTGGCTCCAGGTAACACACCAGTTCCAATTCCAGCTGCTCCAGTGCCACCAGGAAATGGGCCTAAAACAACATGACGAAGAAACATTCAGCATGATTTTGACTTTGGTAAGTTTTTAATGTGTTTTTGTCTTTAATGATGGACTGATCATATTTACCATATCCATATGGGTAAACCCCACCAGGACCTGTAAACACAAAAGTGTACTTTACACTATAGTCAAATATAGGTGCCTATCAAAATGTTTATTTGTTTGTTTATCGTTTCTGTGTAAACTGTATAGAGCAGTGCTTAGCTTTGGGTGCATGTGCATATTTATTACACTTTTCATATGACAGAACTTACACTTCCTGAATTTTACCCAGTGGGAGATTGTATACAATTCTGTTTCGTCATAGGACTATATTTATCTGTTACAACTATGTTTGCTGAGTGTATACATCAGGACTTTTTTACCCTTACACTGAAAGTATTGTGGAGGATGATACTTAATATCAGAGGCATCATGGTACTCTAGACTGCATTATGACATATTAATGTATTTACACAGTACAATATATAGCATAGTTTTACCATAGTGACTTTTATGGTGATTATTATTATTATTTTTAAATATTCCCTTGAAATCACGCAGATGATATGAGGACAGAGAACTTTGTCACAAGTGATTTTACCCTGCCCCTAAGTGGTACAACTAAGTGCACACATTTAAAATATTACCATGGCTTATTTTCTGAACATTTTGCCCTTTCCCTGTAGAGACTGTAAACAACTATAGAGCTTTGGACTGTGAATTTGGTCTTTGATTCTTTTTTTATTTTTATTTTTTTTAATTGGGTGATTCCAAAATAAATGGGGCAAATGTCAAGTTAGTCAGAAAGTAGCTGGGTTTTGACAGGAAATGACAACACCGTGTTAAAGGAAGCCTATTCAACTTCTCTCACAGCTCAGGATGAATGATATATCTGAACCCCAGGACATATAATTCTAGGTAAGTCACACCTCCAATGTCTAATGTTGTATATTGAAGACTTACCAACTCCAGGTTTACACAGTAAAATCCTGAGTGTTAAATTAACACTGCTCGGAGCATATATGGTCCCACTCAAAAAGAGTGTTAAAGTAACACTGAAGCAGTTTTAAAGTTAAAATTAACAGAGGTTTAGATGTTAATGTTTATTGAAAATAATACAATTTGAAGTCACCGTTGTGGAGATAAGTGTTTGCTTTAGTTGGGATCTTGACCCTTGACTTTTTAACATTAGTTTTTCTCTGGTTGCTGTCACTGTGTTTATGAAACACATTTGTTACGGCAAGAAAAACCAAGAGAATATGTGTTCAGATTAAGTTGCCCATTTTTTTGATAATGACATTGTTGTCATGTAGTCGCCAGGTTCACTGATGTCATCAGTGGTAATGTGTAATATAGTTTATGTTACTGATCACAACTGTATTTTAATGAAATAATAGGAAGAGCTTTAAAAACACTTTGCACACCAGTTTAGAACATCTGTGCTGTTTAGACACGCAGACATCAAGAATCAGCATATGAGATTCACATGCTGATTCTTCATGTCTATGAGTGCCAGAATTGAAACCTCATTATGAACCATATTTATAAAAGTCATTTAAGAAGGTTTTTCTCACATTGTTATTTCATATAACTGCAAAAATATAGAAAGCATAAAGCACTAAAGTTTTAGATAAATTTCAATCAGAGACATGACATGATTTTACCATAAGTTCCTTGCCATCACATATGTGTTTAACACACAATAGTGCCAGCCAAAGAAAAGCTTACGGCGATTTCGCAAAACCTGTCGGCGAGTGAAAAATCAGGCTAAAATCGTGCAGTGTGAACTCGGCATAAGTGTGTTTACATCATGTTGAGAAGATGCTGTGTTCAAGGATACCACAGAAATACAATTTGCACCTTTTGTTGTGTGCTAGTCATTTTACCAAGTACTGCTTGTCTAATCTTGGCTTTTATATTCATTGGCTTCTAATCTTCTTTATCATCTTATTTTTCAATTGAGTGCTCAAAATATCACGTTTCTGGGACCATATATGCTCCGAGCAGTGTTAATTTAACACTCTGGATTTTACTGTGTATCAGCGTACATCTACAGTCAGATGAATGCACAAACACAGCCCAACAATGAATACAACCCCTAGTGTGTCCAGCAGTGACCCCATCTGGGTCATTCTCAGGAAACGGTATCTTTTGAGCCCTATGATGACTGACTGATATAATAACATCGCAGATTATAAGGTTTTGATAGATCTAATCTCATAGTGCAGCTTTAGGTTTCCAGGTAAAGCACAATATTACTGTCTTACTGAAGTAGTTCTGATAATTCGCTGTGAGCCCACTATTTCCTAAGTATGTGTCGATTAATGTAGACTGACGCAAGGTTATTTTCATAAACGAAAACTAAAACTAAGACGAAAACGTCATTAGATATGACATTAAGCACAACTTGTCTAGATTTATTTAGTAAAAAGGCTTGACTGCTTAATTTTGGCGTATATTTGTATACTTTTACCATTTAATCAATATCAGCATGCGTTCATTTTGTGTCGCTAGACATTTGCTTCACTAAGGTTAAATTATGTCTTTTTTGTTAAGTCTTTCTTTGGCCTGCGCTCTGGAAGTGATCTGTAAATAATCGTTTTCGTAATCATCACCCCTTGGCAGAAAAATATATGAGCTGTGTGGCGCCGGCGGTTTAGGGAAATAGCCTACCTGTAAATGGCGCATCGGGCACGTGAGGTTATCTGACGGAGAGATGCAAAGCAGTTTAAAGCAGAGTCCTGCATGGGTCCTGTTTGGTAAATGTGCACCAGCAGTACTTAACAGAACACTCGACCCGTTATCCAACAGCAGCACTAATTTAATTCTGTACCAGACCAGACCCGTTTGACAAAGACTGCGAGTCGCGAACCGCACCCGCACTAAATCTATTACATCAGGTAGGCAAAAATTTGTATTTTCTCATGTAACACAAGCAAGCAAACAGGTTGTTCCAATTACTTCGTTTAATAATAAAGAATGTAGTGTAGCACACAGACTTTATAATCATTGTGAAACTGCTGTTTATTTTGCTGCATCGGCAGTTACAGGGTTAATGCGGGAGTTAGTTAGTGTGCTGCGCCTGTGATACATGTGTTCTGCATTCTCATTAAAAGTTAAGACAGAGCATCTTTTGTCTGTATTTCTTCAAACATTACAGTAGACATATTTTGGTTTACAAACTGTATCGTTTCATCAGTTAGTCACGTTAGCATTCGGCTAAAGTATCCACCATTATTGTTTTGTTAAGTGTTTACAGTTTAGCAGCTAAACTTTAGCTGTGGGCACGATTCGCTTGCATAAGTGTTAAACAAAATGTTTTTATGTCATTATTTTAAGAACTGATTGGAGCACTATATCATTGTTTTATGTAAAGGTGCATGCTAGGGTTGCCAGGTTGTCACAACAAAACCCGCCCAATTGCCGCAGGAGAAGGTTCAACACTCTTCAGCAATAAAAAAACAATGTAGCACAATTGTTAGTTTATCTAAACTCATTTTTGCTTATTAGTATGGTTGAACTCAACTGGATCATCAAAGGTCAGCAGCAAAGACATTGGTTAATAAAATGGGATTAGATACATTTGTGTTATTTAACATATTTAATTATTGCAGGTTTGCGTCATATTCTGAGTTTGCATTTCACTGTTTTAATTAATTTTGATGAATACTAAATCTGTTTTTTTGTGAGTGGGATGAATTAATGCACATTCACATTTAGTCTAGAACTACATCATGTTCACACAGCGCACACAACTCCTCTGTACTTCCGATTTCTCCCAATATGGGGACAGGAGACTTGTCAGTCAATAAATGGGAAAACAAAGTAACTGGCATTACATTTTGAAACAGTAACAGATATTTTCTTGTAAATTAAAAAAGTAATGCGTTACTTTACAAGTTACTTGAAAATGGTAGTCTGATTACGTAACTCGCGTTACTTGTAATGTGTTACCCCCAACACTGTTAATGACTACTGGAATTTAGTGGGTTATACTGAAATTAAACTAAACTAATTCCACCTAAATTTTAAGTTTATTGAAACAGAAATATCACTGTTTGTGTCTTTACAAGTTTTGAAGCATTATTGTTCTTATCACAAAGTACAAGAATGCTGAATGTAAAAATAAAGGTGTGGTAAAAATATATTTGGTAGCTCAGGCTGTTATTACCCACTCCAACACTGACTTTCGGCCGCACAACAGGGTTGGCACAAAACATAATAATTTCAAAGGTTTTCTATTATAGTGTGTGATCAAAAAAAAAAAATATCACACTGACAAATGGCACAGCATCCTGAGAATGATCCATCAACAAACAGATGATGAACAACAGACTCTGAATGGGTCTCAACATACAACTGAAGTCTAATACACAGAAGACTTGGAATCAGGGTCCAAAATTAACTTTTAGCTTCACCTGCCAATGCATGGTGAAGTAGGAAAAAAAAGAAGGACCATAAACTGATACAAGATAGATGTGTTATTATTCCACTGGGGTTGTTCATGACAGATATGTCTGTCTTTGATTGGAGTTTAACTATATACACCGCTCAAAAAACTTAAAGAGCAGGTCATATGGGTTTTTGAAAAATATCTCTTTTGCAGTTTATAACGTAGCTATCCTTAAATGA
>NW_015540866.1:355562-355846 GCF_001515605.1 Sinocyclocheilus anshuiensis | reverse complement strand
TGTCAATGGGAGCACTGGCTAACTTGCTCAAGGACTCCTCTCTGCCAACCACATCAGGCTTGGCCAGCTGACCAATCAGAGCAGAGTAGGCTTATGGAAGGGAGGGGTTTGCTCCGAACTTGCTTGGAACGAATCATTACGAAATCATTGGTAAATGACTCTAATATTAAATGTATATTCTGAGAATATTACAATGTTTTCTGACCTTAGATGCATTTAAACCAGTTGTAGGGGACTCCAACACAATATTAGGACACTTTAAAATACCATATGACCTGCTCTTT
>NW_015540866.1:355404-355550 GCF_001515605.1 Sinocyclocheilus anshuiensis | reverse complement strand
GTCTTTCTTTGGCCTGCGCTCTGGAAGTGATCTGTTAATTCTGCTAACCTTAAATTAAAACAGAAACTAAAACTGAAACTAAACTATATAAAAACTAAATAAACATGTGTTCACAAAATAAAAACTAAACTAAAACTAACAACAAT
>NW_015540866.1:355144-355351 GCF_001515605.1 Sinocyclocheilus anshuiensis | reverse complement strand
TTTTGCAGTTTATAACGTAGCTATCCTTAAATGAAAACAATCTGCAAAGTCGTTGATCAAAAAAAGTGCATGATAAATAAAGATATTGTCTCTCAAAAGAGAGAGTAGATTTTGAATCGCCTTAACGAGTTGTTATATTTTCGAATCTTTTGCCTGTTACCGGTATACGTCACTGGGTAACACATTTGCATAATCCCCGCCTGCCCG
>NW_015540866.1:350778-351689 GCF_001515605.1 Sinocyclocheilus anshuiensis | reverse complement strand
TAGAGGACTCCAATACAATATTAGGACAATTTAAAATTCCATATGACCTGCTCTTTAAAAGGAACACTTTGAAAACACATCAGATCTCAATGGGGAAAAATATCATGCTGGATATCTATACTGATATGGACTGGGTAATGTGTTAGGAATGAAAGGATGCCACATTGTTTGATGGAAATGAAAAGGATCAACCTACATAGGGCTGAATTCAAAGACACCCCGAAAATCAAAGACAAAAAATGATGCAGCAGGCTAGCCCATTTTGCTGAAATTTCATTGCAGCAACTCAAAATGGTACTCAGTAGTTTGTATGGCCCCCACGTGCTTGTATGCATGCCAGTATGCATGTAGGGCCTCACTGAGCTCCTGGACAGTCTGAGGTGCAAGTTAATTTTGGTCCCTTCTTGTAACTGATCATGTTCTTTCTTAGCACTTAGCGTGCATGTTTTGAAAACATGAAACATGGATGACCAGAGGACCATTCTTTACAGAGAAAAATCCTGCTACAGGTACAGAGTGTCAGTAACAGATCTGAAAAAATGCAGATTGGCAATCTCAAGTGCAGATAGCAATAAAGGTTAGAGGGAAAATGAAGGAGCATTATAAAGCTAAATGAAAATGGAGTTCTGCTACATTTAGACAAGACATTTGTACATGCAACAGTAGATCTTACTGGGCTCAGGGGCCTTGCCAGTTGCTACAATAGCCGTCGGTCCTGCCAAGAAACAACATGTCCCACCTTCAACCCTTGCAGTTTAAAGACAAGCAGCATAGAGGTGACTAGCTCAGAGGCCAGCAGAGGCAGAAACCAGAGGCCGCTGCCATAACAGGGTGCATTGTGGGATGAAGGAAACAAGCTATCGATAGGTTTCTAGGGCTCAATTTAATAGATGGGGGGGGGGGGGGCGTAC
>NW_015540866.1:328224-350681 GCF_001515605.1 Sinocyclocheilus anshuiensis | reverse complement strand
CCAGCAAGCTGACAGGGGAAGACGATCAGTTACAGGGGAAAGAGAGGCTTATACAAATGATCAGCAAACAGATACAGTAATATTTTCCCTAAGAGTTGCCATTTTATCATCTGAACCTCAAAACCAATCTAAATATACTGTATGTCTTCCTGTCTTTCAACTAAAAATAACAAAAACAACAGAAAATAACAAAACCTAGACAAGCTAGACAACGTATTTGGGCATCATTGGCACATGTCTGATATACAGTATGTAACATTTTGTATAAGGCACACATTAAGGGGATGCTATTGAGTAAATGTGTATTCTTTCTTTCATTAAAGGTTTACTCTATGAAATGGATATGCTTCATTTTGAAATAACTGTAATTCTGACCCCAATTCAATCACCATTATTTGTCTGTACTGTAACTGTTTGCAGAAAATTGTTGCAAAAATCTGTTCATTATTTGAATGAGCTACTACTTTCTTTCTTTGGCAACAAACTGAAATGTAATTAAGAGTGCATAGAGATTGCTCATTTATCAAACAGAATCAGTTTTGTATTTACCCGGTACAGCAGTCCCTGCAGGAGCCAGCGTTGGAAGCTTTGCTGTGGAACAAACACATTAGTTCAAATCAAGCATGACATAATATGTGCTTCATGGCATTTGGTGGACTAAGCCTATTTGTTGTACCTGGTTTTCCACTTGGTGCAACGGGCAGACCAGTACCTCCAGGAACACCGATGCCAGTGCCACCCGGTACGACCACCACGTCACCACCAGGTGTTGCTCCAGGAGCTGCTATTCCAGTTCCAGTGATCCCAGCGCCTAGCAGACAATGAGAAGAAGTGCATCAGGTGGAATCCATTATGCTGCATTACCTTATTAAAAGGCAGGTAAACACAGGTTTAAATGAAGCAGCTTGTTAAGAAATATATGAAGCTAATATATGAACTACTGTACCAGTTTTAGGAGGTTTGACTCCACCAGGATATCCTGAAAACATTCAAATGAGTCTTATTGATTGCTGGTGATTATTATCTCACATTGATAGTGACCTGATCATGGGTCAGTTGAATCAAGTACCTCCAACCCCGGCTCCTGGTATCAGTCCCGTCCCAGTTCCAGGCAGTGGCACTCCTGCTGCACCAGGTACTGTACCTGCTCCTCCTGCAACTCCTGCAGGCAACCCATGTCACCATTCATATCGTTACCACATAGTTTGCACTAACATCTCCTTTACTACAGTTTATTATGATTCTTTTGAAAAAATGTACAGGCAGCTGCTATGGCTAGTAATTTTGGTAACACTTTAGATTAGGGGACACATATTCACTATTAAATATTAAGAGTTTTCCCTCAATACACGTTTAATTTGCTGCTTATTGGGAGTAAGTAATGTAGTTGTTGTAATAGTTATGTTTAGGTATGGGGTAGGGTTAAGGGATCTAGAATATGGACATGCATTAATATGTGCTTTATAGCAACTAATAAACAGTCAATATGCAAGTAATATGCATACAATATTTTATTGTAATCAAAAGAATGGTCAGTTTTTCTAAATTTTCTATTAAATGTTCATAATTTTGCTGGTCAACAAACAAATGTTTTATTTTTTTTTCTATAATCAAATTAATGTATTGAAGTTCATAAAAATATTGTAATAGACATTATGTAATTGAGGTATATTTTCACGAATGGTTACTTGCATTTCTACATGCATCTTTGGTAGAAATAATTAAGTTTTAACAATTTTAATTTGCCCTAAATAGGCAGTGTCCTAAACTACTCATATATTTATATCATGAGTAGGCTGTACACCTCCAGTGAATATGATTTCAGATGTTTTTCAAAAGAGCTATTCATTTGTTTTGGTGTAAACATTTAATAAATATAAAAAACCTAAATATAAAATCTTAAAATACTTTTTTAGATAGACATACAAAATGTTCTCTCACCATATTTCGGAGGTTTAACTCCTGCTGGATACCCTGCAACACCATAAATTAATTTAAGAGAATAATCTTTTAGTTCACAATTTATGATTTATAATGCTTGCTTAATTGTTATGAGAATTTAGTCAAATTTAAATCTTTTAAATGTAAGACTTTTAGGATTTAAGCACAAGTGAACTGTAATTTTAATGTCTTAAATAAATGGCGCAACTGTATATATAATAAAAATACCTCCAGGTACACCTCCAGGTACTCCACCTGGTACTCCACCGGGTACTCCACCGGGAACACCTGCCCATGGATGAGATTTGTCATTAAAATCACGACGAAACAGAAATAGTGACAGATCTGTTTTTCCGTAATGCACATCCAAGTGTAGTGGACTATGATAAAATAGAGCGTGGTTTGGTTCTATGCCTTGGATGTTGATTGGATGTTGATTTGTGAGCGTGGTTCTCAAAAGAAAGATGAAAGAGATGAGTGTGAGCTTGCAGGAGTGGAGTTTAAGAGAAATCCTGCATACGTCGCTAGAGAAAATCCTGGTCCTATGAACCTACTGCTCTAAACATTTTGTATGTCTTTTTTTTATCTGACACATTCAGTTCAGTTCATGGAACTCTCTCCTAATGAGATGATGATCAGAATCAGTTTTTCATTAACAAAGACATAAAAAATGTTCAGATTGGTGGGTCTGGATTTGAGTTATGACATTTTGATTAAAAATTTAATCAAATTTGTTTTCAATTTGAGAATGTCAATCATTCATAATAAGGTCTATAACCTGCATTTATAAAAACACATTTTCATTTCATGCCAACCTTTATTTCAGTTTAGAGCAGGGGTAGGCAAGAGTTTAGTGCCAACCAAACACACCTTAACTAGTTAATCAGGGTGTTCAGGATTATTGGAAAATAACTGGCAGGTTTGTAGGAGCAGGGCTGGAACTGAAGTCAACAAGAAATTAGCTCTCCAGGAGCAGGATTGGAGACCCCTGGTTTAGAGAGTTTCTGTAGTATATTGAAACTCCTATTTATTATAAAAATTAAAAATAATTACCATATTTAGGTGGTTTTGCCCCAGTCCCATATCCTGTGAAAATATGAAATCTGCTTTTACTTTGGGTAAAAAAAGCATCTATACAAATACACATCTGAGAAAATCTATCCATCATTCTGTGACTGGCGAGAAATCATCCACTTCTTTCTGCTGGACCTGTCTGGGACCAGTTCCTCGCTACTGTCTGAATATCATGGGAATTGAACCCTGCTGGTTTGAGTTCTATTGTACCTCATATTTTTATCTTTTCAGAATACCTTAGAGTGAAGGGGTTTCTTAGTCGCATCAGTTAACTACTGGTGTACCTCAGGGTCTGGTTCTTGGCCCCCTCCATTTCTTGATATACACAACTACACTGGCACCTATCATCCAGGTAGATTTTTTTTCTCATAACATAAAGACATGCAGTCTTATGATCACAAAGTGACTGCATCTTTACTTGCCTCAGCCTGGATTCAACTACACCATCTCCAACTAGTGCTCCAACTACACCAACTCCAGCTGAAGACTGAGCTTCTGGTCTTCCTGGCAAGTCCAGTGCAACACCATCATTATTCATCTAGTCTCATCAACAATATGAGGTAGCTTTACTACAAAAGGAAGATCAGACCCTTCCTATCTGAAGATCCTACCCTTGCTATGCAGCGGTGCATTTGAAGTTCAGTGAACCAAAGAGAGAGACTGCATGTTATTCCTCGTCTCACTACATGGGATACCATTCTCTGTCTGCATCAAGTCAAGGCTCGGCTGCATAGCTACTAACTTGTATATTTCTGAGCAAGTTTAGAACACGGCAAGAATTACAGCACATCATGTTGTCTCATCAGGGTTAATGTTGTATTGTACTGGCTGTATATTTGGAAATGTAATATTTTACCTCCATATCCAGTTCCTATTCCAACTCCACCTGGGACTCCACCAGCTCCACCCAAACCTGATGACAACAATGACAGAAGGAAGGACATGTTATCATAACTTGTATATTCTGGAGCAATGGAATATCATTAAACGTTGCAGGGCATTAAAGTGCCACATGTTTTGATAAAAGTAGACAAGAGTGAAAATGAAAACATGTTCAGCAAAATGATCTGATTAGATATTTTAAAGAGTCACGGACTCTTCAAAAGAGGTCCATTCTCTAACTGCCAAACTAAAAAATATGTATTGGAAAATGTTAGTAAACGAAAATTTTATAAATGAAAATTTATTGATAAACCATTTCCAAATCTCAAGTCTATAATTGCTCCTTAGAACTTGCATGTCTACCCATTTTTACTAGTCAGCCGACAAAGGTAGTCAACAAACCATCTTATACGTCTGCAGCGGAACTATAGTTTGCTTATACTGCTTCAGTTTTACTTTATTTCCACTTTATGTAATTCCTAATGTCTAATTTGCTGATTACAAATCACAAACATTCCACAGAACTAAACAAATAGTGCTGATTTGCACACCTGTATAGTTTAAGAGGTTCATTTGTTACATCTGGACCTAATAATCGGGCCCCAGTTCCATTCCCATAGACTACAAAACAAAAAGTGGTGCCAGTTCTTTCACAGCAGCAAGCTTATTTTGAGTAAAGCAACATATTAATAAGACAAACATGCTTGGTCATGGTTTCAGTCCATTGAACATGAGCTACATTTTTAAACATTTTCAAACATTTTTAAACATTCAAGAACAATCTGTTTCAAGGAACATGTTTACAGTACACAAATTGATTTATGTCTTCAAAGCCAAAAGTAATTTAACAGGCTTTTTGATTTGGGGTTGCAACAGACTCTTCAAATATTAAATAGAAAAATGTTTGTACATGGCTAGGCAAAATCAAAAACAGTGTAAACCAGGAAAAATTACTGAAGAAAAAAAAAAGAAAGAAATCCAAGCAGTCTCTAAATGAAAACTGTTGATTACCTAAATTCAATGTCTTATAATGTCTTATAAATAATGTCTTTTGTTTTTTGTTTTAATAAGCATATTTACTCACAATATAAAGAGCTGTTATAGTCATTATAGCTCTGCTCACTGAAAGGCATTTTTGCTTACCTATTCCAGGCACAACACCAGTCCTACCTGGTAAACCACCACCAGCACCCAAACCTAGACAAATAATTTTTATTTAGAGCAGTAAATTCAATGTTACTAAGATCTTGCTTATATATATATATATATATATATATATTGCTTATATCTATATATCTATATATAATCAATGAATACAAATACCATATTTTAGAGCCTTGGCACCAGCAGGGTATGCTTAAACACAGAAATATGAACAGTTGAGCAAAAAACAAAAAACATTAAAAAAAAACACATGCTGAGGTCCATACATTTTAATCCAAAATTTCAAAAAGAGGTTTAAAATAATTAACATTTCTAACATGTCATATAATATTTTGCCTTTTACATTTCATCATGCTTTTATGCAGAATGAATGATGCATTTATATAGCGCTTCATTGTGTATTGCTGTACACCCAAAGCGCTTAACAATCATGTGGGGGGATCTCTCTTCAACCACCACCAGAGTGCAGCATCCACCTGGATCCAGCCACAGTACCAGAAGTGCCATGGGATTTTTAACGACCACAGAGAGTCAGGACCTCGGTTTAATGTCTCATCCGAAGGACGGTGCTTTTTGACAGTATAGTGTCCACGTCACTATACTGGGGCATTAGGACCCACACAGACCACAAGGTGAGCGCCCCCTGCTGGCCTCACTAACACTTCTTCCAGCAGCAACCTAGTTTTCCCAGGAGGTCTCCCATCCAGGTACTGACCAGCTCAACCCTGCTTAGCTTCAGTGGGCAACCAGTCTTGGGCTGCAGGGTGATATGGCTGTGGATGTAACAGTGATGTAACAGAATGAAACAGTGATACCTCCTGCTCCAGTTATTGGTACTCCTCCTGGTACTCCTCCGGGGACCCCCAAACCTGTTCCTCCAGGCACTCCTGAGGCCACAATAGCTTAATTTTTGACTGGACAATACCCTACCAACAATCCTTTATTTAAGTACAGCTTAATAAGTCAAATGTTTTTTTATTATAATGTCAACACAAAGCTCTATTACAAAATCCCAGTGCAAATGGCTAAATAAAAAGCACAAACAATTGGATTTATCTTACATAGCATTACCAATGCACCTAAATCATAGAAAATTGTCAGACCCATACCATATTTAGGAGGTTTGGCGCCAGCTCCTAACCCTAAAAACATTTATCACTATTACTAAACATCAACCCAAAATAAACTATAATGAGAAACAAAATTAGCTTAAGAAATTGAGAGACAGTTGAACATATTCAGACCTCCAGCCCCAGGCACAGCTCCAGGAACTCCTCCGAACCCAGCAACAGAACCATAGCCTGGGACAACACCAGCCCCTCTTGCTCCTCCTACAGACATGACATGTGCAGCCATGCAGTGTCAATTTATTTCTTTTGATTTTATTATAACATACAAGATGTTCAGTAAAAGTGATCTGAAAGTGCTATTTTAGAATAATAACACTTTCTACCTAACTATCCCAAGTACTCCACTTGTACTGACTACTTGTTGAAAGTTATACTTTCCTTATCTTACTCACTCTTTGAAAAATACCATGGCAAACTATGTTTTTTCATATATATAACACTAATGAACATGCTAGCAAGACTAAAACACTAGCAGCTTGCAGCACCAAGTTCTTGCTATTGTCCAGACTCCCCAGCCTACTCAAACCTGTCCTGTACATGCAGTGTCTGAATCAAAAAGTCATGCACCTATAAACCATAACTGGAAGAGAATTGCAAGCAAAGGTGTTAAACTGTTTTTTTCCCTTTTTTTTGTGTGTTCGTCCGCACTACATTATTAAATCACATTTACACCTGAAAGATGTGTAAAAGCTCTTACCATATTTAGGAGGCTTCACTCCACCTGGATACACTAAAAAATAATTTGTAAAGTAATTTCTATAATTATTATTTCATGAACTTTGTCCAAAATATTAACACTTCATTATTAGCAACATTTTCACATTATAACATGAACTGTAGGTTTCATCAGATGCAATATTAATGTAGTGTAAAACTCACCTCCAGCCCCTGGTGCTGTTCCAGGAATTCCCCCGGCTCCCCCCACTACTCCACCAACTGGTGCACCTTTTCAAAACATTTTAATAAAATAAGCAGCAAACCAATCTACTACTTTGAAAAATGCCCCTGGGATATTAAAATCCATTCAGTCACTTCTGAGTCACTTGATCTTAAGGGCATGTAGTATGTATGTATGTATGTATGTATAATGGCCAATTTTGGAACCAAGAAGCACCATCATAGGCAGAAGAGATTGCATGACCAAAATGTAAAACTGATGTTTAGGTGCATGTACATGTGAAATCAGATACATCTGAAATCTGAAGACAAAGCACAGTGTACAGTTGTACTCATGAGCCTCTTTTCCACTGTCGGGTCAGTGCGAGCCAGGGCTAACAGTATGCCGGGCGGGGCCAATGGCCTCGAGCCACAAGCACCAAGGCCAAAAGCAAGCTTTGTTTCCACTGTCGAGCCAGTAGCCCCGCAGCGCAAACCTAAAGCCTTTACACACCTCCTTGGATCAAACGTCACAAAACCCCTCCCCTTTCAGCGGGAAGAATGAACATTATTCAGGTAGGGCACTATAGTGTCATCATCGAACGAACAACATGGAGAGAACCGAAGCAGCTGTTTGTTTGCTCCTTTAGGTGTTTTCTTGGTCGAAGATGAGGCAGCGAAGCCAAGATGCGATGATGGAGGCTCAGCCATGGAAATGGTAAATGTTGTTCAATTACAAAATATAGTTAATTATTGTTATCTTATATTTGATGCGACCCTAACCTGATAACATATAACTTAGCCCTATGAGATATAAGTAACATGTAACATAAGTAACATGAGTTGTTTTGATTATTGTTCTTTAACGTAAGCTTAAGCACTTTACTGCTCAAAAACAGATGTTTTGCTAGCATGACATCACATAATTAGAGAAGTAATGTTAGCCATCCATTGAACTATTCTTCGGATAGTACATCTGTTTATACATATATGTTTAAACATTTATGTTAATATAGATCTTTATGATAATTAGTGCAGTAAAGCATACCTTTCATTGTAGTATTTTTCTGATGATTCAGTACATCTATTTATACATGTGTATGTTAATATACAGATATTTAACATGACTAGGGAAGTATTGTTTACGTTTTATATTATTATCTTGCAAATGATGGATCTATGTATATGTTTTGACATTTATATTCATATGTAGATCTATAACAACTAGATAATTAATGTTTACCTTTCATTCTATTATTTTTCAGATGATGCATCACTACTACACCAATATAATGCGGACCTCAGAGGTGTGGGCCTATCACCGAACAAGGGACTGGTGGGAGATCACTGCTCAAAGATTCACAGATGAGCAGTGGCTAGAGGACTTCAGAGTTTACAGAGAAACATTCAGAAACATTTGTACAACTCTGAGGCCTGCACTACAGCGACAAGACACATCATACCGGTTATGCATTCCTCTGGAGAAACGGGTAGCCATTGCATTGTATAAACTTGCTTCAACCATGGAGTACAGGACAGTCGCTAACCTGTTTGCTGTCAGTCGGACCTCTGTTTGCCACTGTGTGCATGACTTTTGCAAGGCTGTGATTGCAATACTTCGCCCAAAATTTATCAAAACACCTGATCAAGCCCAACTGTCTGTGATGGCAGATTATTTTAAGGAGAGGTTTGGAATTCCACTGTGCGTGGGTGCTATTGATGGTTCTCACGTCCCTATTTTGAAACCTCCACAATACCAATCTCAATAGAAAAGACTGGCACTCCATCATTTTACAAGCAGTTGTAGATGGCAAAGGGATGTTCTGGGACCTGAATGTTGGACAGCCAGGAAGGGAACACAATGCTAGCGTCCTCAGAAAGTCACGCCTTTGGACTTGGGCCTCAGACAGTAATGCCTTCTCTGGCAGAGTAACAAATATTTGTGGAACTGATGTAGGCTACTTTATTCTTTGTGACTCTGCTTACCCATTGCAGAAATGGTTGTTAAAACCATATCCTGACACTGGCCGGCTTACAGAGGGTCAAGAACTATACAACGTGAGAACAAGTCGAGCCCGTTGTGTGGTTGAGCATGCATTTGGGAGGTTGATAGGATGGTGGAAGTGTCTCAGTAAAAGAAATGACTGCAATGTAAATGTTGTTGTTGATATGGTGGAGACATGTTGTACATTGCACAACCTGTGTGAATTATACATGGCTAGATTTGTGCCAGAGTGGGGTGGTGGCCGTGATGAAGATGCTGAATGCCCATCTTGTTATGTTGGTGATGTCCGTTCTGATGTAAGAAGTGCTCTGCTACAGTTGTTCATGCAACAGCAATATTTGTAAGACATCATTACATTGTGTGTGCTACAAATAAATTACTTGAAAAGAAGCTTTGGTTGTCTGTTTTTATGACCTACACACAAATCTTTCATCCAACTGGTATTACATCAAACAAAATCATTTCAATAATACAATAATACACACTACATTGCCATCATACTATCTACAGACTATTGAAAACAAATAACTACACAGTTCTACTTCTAGTATAACTTTTTTCATGTCTTTATTTATTGCACAACCTGTGTGAATTATACATGGCTAGATTTGTGCCAGAGTGGGGTGGTGGCCGTGATGAAGATGCTGAATGCCCATCTTGTTATGTTGGTGATGTCCGTTCTGATGTAAGAAGTGCTCTGCTACAGTTGTTCATGCAACAGCAATATTTGTAAGACATCATTACATTGTGTGTGCTACAAATAAATTACTTGAAAAGAAGCTTTGGTTGTCTGTTTTTATGACCTACACACAAATCTTTCATCCAACTGGTATTACATCAAACAAAATCATTTCAATAATACAATAATACACACTACATTGCATCATACTATCTACAGACTATTGAAAACAAATAACTACACAGTTCTACTTCTAGTATAACTTTTTTAATGTCTTTATTTAGGTACAAATGTGTGTGTTAACGTTATTAAGGTTTGTCGGTTAGTGTTTTTTTTTTTGACGATGTAAAGCAGTTTATATAGAACCTTATTTGCCTATGACCAAATTTAAATAAGAAAAGACAAAAGGTACTCATCAGACATGCATTTAAATAATGTTCCCATCACTATGCGTAGTTGTCTTTAACAATAGCTGATAGTGTAAATCATCACTCTTACTGAATAGGACCTGATTTACACAGGAAACAAAAGGCGCCCATCAGATAGCCATGTAAGTAATGTGCTTATCAAAAAAGCATAATTGTCCATATCAATATCTGCATGATAGTATAAGTGATTCTATTTGAATAGGACCTTTTTTGAATAGCAATGAATAAACAGTTTGTAAATTTGAGACACAAAGTCTTGTAGATTTTTGTGCACTCACTTTTACTTTTATCATATTGGCATTTGCTAGTTATTAAAATCAAAAGCTTTATGTTCTGACATGAGTAAGTGCACCGTGAACTGACATGGACTAACAAAAATTAATGACTATTTTTATTAAGTAACATTAATATTCAATTCACATTCCAGGGTCTAAATATCACGTTATTGGTGTCGCTTCAACCTGCTGACATAAAAAACAACCAGCGGCAATCGCAGATTTGGCAACACTGGTCCGCATACTACGTTTCATATAACTCCTCCCCGAACTTCCCGCTGCCCTGCCCGCCCAATTACTACTCAAAACTAGCCTGAAAATAGCCCAATTGCTTTCGAGGGGGTCCCCCAGTAAAAATCGCATTTGGGGGCTAAAATAAACATTTTTTTGGTGGGGTTCTCCTGGTACAATTCACATTCCAGGGCCTAAATATCACTTATTGGACACTTATCAGATCGCGTCTTTGATAATTCACACTACGTGATTGTCACTCGCGTGAACGAGCATCGATTTGCCTCCGATTTCGGGCATTTGTTGGGCGATTTTGCAAAACCTGTCGGCGAGTGAAAAATCGTGCAGTGTGAACTCGGCATTATGCAATAACTTCCAATAGCCTCCAGTAAAACAGCAAAGTTATAACTTTATTTATATATTAAATGTGTATCAGTGAACAAATACAAGCGTGCTTTGAAAATGTGTATACACAACAAACAGGTGTTTGTGAAACATACTATTTCTAAACATATAATAATAAATACAAATAATTAAAAAATTAGAAACTAAGACAGTGTGCTTTAAAGCAAACAGAAAAGCTGTATTGTCCATCTACTTTCTCTGGACAAGAGCTGTTGCCAAATTTGTGAAGACCGAAGCAAAAGCCTCAGCTTCCTTCTCTCTCTGAGACATCTCTTCCCGTCTGAGTTGTGCCTCAATATCCAGCTCCTCTCTTCTCATCATCATTTCTTTGTTCATTTCTTCTCTTCTTAACTCAAGCTCTTCTTCCAGCTGTTGCTGTGTTATGTCGCGCAAACAGAAAAAAAAAAAATACATGAACAATAAGCTCCACATCTGGGATGTACTCTGAATTCAGGTATTGTGAGATCTGTAAGGTTTGATCAATCTATTTAGCAGGTACATTACACTCCAAATTACCTGGTCTGGTCCTTTGTGGAATGTGATGTCATCCCCCTCTGATTACTGTAATGTCTTGGGGACTGTCGTGTCTTTGTAATAAACATACATTTAGGCATAATTATTTACTGACAACAAACATACAAATATGCAATAATTCTTTGGTGGAATCTGTTTATAGTAGCATACCAGGTGTAGATGTTAGCAGCGAAGGTGTAGACGGTCCTTGCTCAACTTCAGACTCCAAGAAATCGCTCTGAGATTCCAATTCTAACACAAAAAAAAATACAAAATCAAAAATAAATACATAAATAAGTACACATGCATGTCAGTCACTAGCAATATTTTATCTGTTTTGCATGTTACGTTGGGTTGCTAGCAAGGTAAATTAACTCACCGACTGTTGTAGCTGCCATAGTATCCCGAGTGGTCTCTCCACTAATGGAGGGACGGTGACCCAGCACACTGTCCATAATGTCAAATCACGGAAAGGACCTTCTCTGGGCACCGCTTTGTCCATTGTGTGTTTTTATGGCTTTATACTGCACCCGCAATTTCTTTAACTTATTTCTTGAACTTTCATCATAGTGCGCTGGATACTTAGCTTTGCGAGTTCAGCAGTGATGTATTTTATTACATCTTCGTTCCTGCAGACGCCATCAAACTGGCATTGTACATTGTCCTCTGCCCAAATGCTTAGAAGAGCCCTGGTATCTTCCACAGACCAGTACTGGCGATTCTCTATTTTCAGTTTAGTTCGAGTTCTTTGCACGACGTAATACACCGAAATGTGCATCTTGCCGCATACACTCTTACCTGACTACTCGCTTACCGGAGATAAACTCCAATGGCTTTATACTGCACCCGCAATTTCTTTAACTTATTTCTTGAACTTGCATCATAGTGCGCTGGATACTTAGCTTTGCAAGTTCAGCAATGATCTTCGTTACTGCAGATGGTTGACATTGTCAAAATCATACTCTAGATTTAATACTGTCACATGGAATTTATGTTAATGGCATTGAAATTCTGAAGCAGAGCGATGATATCTCAGATCATTATCTAGTCTCGTGTGTACTCCATATATCTAAAGCTGTAAATTTAACTACTTGTTACAAATATGGTAGAACCATCACTTCTACCACAAAAGACTTATTTGTAAGTAATCTTCCTGACTTATCTAAATTCCTCAGCATATCCAATAGCTCAGAAAATCTTGATGATGTAACAGAAACTATGGACTCTTTCTTTTCTAGCACTTTAGAAAAGAGCATATGGTTGCTCCTTCATGCTTAAGGAAGATTAAGAAAAATAGTCCTACACTGTGGTTTAACAAGCACACTTGCACCCTAAAGAGAGCAGTGCGGAAAATGGAGCGCAGCTGGAAGAAAGCAAAACTAGAGGTATTTCGAATTGCATGGCGGGAAGGTACCTTCTCCTACAGAAAAACATTAAAAACGGCTAGATAGTTGTTAAAAGAAAACAAACACAACCCCTGGCATTTATTCAATAAAAAAAATAATTCAAGAAAAATAAAGCATCAACAGGCATTGACATTTCTCAATTAGGCGGCCCGCGGGCCACATCCGGCCCGTGAGAGAAAAAAGTTTGTCCCGCGATAATTTCAAATAATGTGGCATGAAAATTCAAACGTAGCATCAGAAAGCTACATCAACTTACATCGTGTCTACACCGGACGCGAGCAGCGCGGCGCGGTGCAATAAAATACAATAGAACTCGTTATAATCACTGATGCTGTCTTAAATCCCCGACAGTAAATTGCTGACTCGTTCTATTTATAACGTACTGACACAATGTGCAAATGATTTGCAATGCTTTGTCGCGTCCACTGTAGATACGATGTGACAGCAAAAACATGGTGAGTCTGTAGAAAAGAAAAGTGGACACGTAAAATAGATGATTCAAATGTGAATGGACTGAACAGTTTTGAGTGAATGAGTGAGTGACTGATATCTTTGTTATGGAATACACATGTTGGTTCTCAATGAGTTTACAGTTTGAACGTACATTTTCTGTCAAAGATACTAGAAAAGGTAGTATCCTCACAACTATGTTCCCTCCTAGAGAAAAATGGTATCTATGAGGTTTTCCAGTCTGGATTTAGACTGTATCATAATATAGAGACTGCTCTCTTTAGAGTTAAAAATGACCTGCTCTTATCATCCAAATGTGGTTGTATCCCACTATCAGTGCTACTGGTAATACCTAGAATATAAAAATCAACTGTGGGCAGCAGAACCTTTTCATATTTAGCGCCCAAACTCGGGGACAATCTACCAAACATTGTTCGGGAGGCAGACACAGTCTGTCAGTTTAAATCTAGATTAAAGACCCATCTCTTTAACCTGGCTTACACATAACACACTAACACATTTCTATTATTCTCTTAAAGGATTGTTAGTCTGCATTATTTAGGTCATCCGGAACCGGGAACACCTCCCATAACACCCAACGTACTTGTTACATCATAAGAAGAATGGCATCTACGCTAATATTAGTCTGTTTCGTTCTTATTCTGAGGTCAACTTAGCCACCCAGATGCAGACTGTATCCAGATCAGATGGTCACTGCAGTCACCCAGATCCAGTACTTATCCTAGAGATGACCTCTACATCCCTGAATGTCAGCAGAGACCAGGACAACTAGATGAGCCACAAAGACAGATCCCAAGTGAAGACCTTGTCTCCTAGATGGCCACCGGGACAAGACCACGGGAACCAGAAGACTCCTCTGCACAATCTGACTGGAATTAAACTGCTGGTTTTGTCTGGCCAGAGGAGAACTGGCCCCCGACTGAGCCTGGTTTCTCTCAAGGATTTTTTTCTCGATTTCTGTCACTGATGGAGTTTTGGTTCCTTGCCGCTGTCGCCTCTGGCTGGCTTAGTTAGGGACACTTAACTTCCAGCGAAATTGTCAACTTGATTGCACATACTATTTAAACTGAACTGAGCTGGACGATCACTGAATCAATGATGAACTGACTTTAACAGAAATTGAGTGTTTACTGTTGTCCTTTTTCATTATTACACACTATTTTTCCTATTTTATACTGTAAAGTTTTATTTAGGTACAAATGTGTGTGTTAACATGTTATTAAGCATTTGTCGGTTAGTGTTTTTTTTTTTTGACGATGTAAAGCAGTTTATATAGAACCTTATTTGCGTATGACCAAATTTAAATAAGAAAAGACAAAAGGTACTCATCAGAGGACCTCTGTTTGCCACTGTGTGCATGACTTTTGCAAGGCTGTGATTGCAATACTTCGCCCAAAATTTATCAAAACACCTGATCAAGCCCAACTGTCTGTGATGGCAGATTATTTTAAGGAGAGGTTTGGAATTCCACTGTGCGTGGGTGCTATTGATGGTTCTCACGTCCCTATTTTGAAACCTCCACAATACCAATCTCAATAGAAAAGACTGGCACTCCATCATTTTACAAGCAGTTGTAGATGGCAAAGGGATGTTCTGGGACCTGAATGTTGGACAGCCAGGAAGGGAACACAATGCTAGCGTCCTCAGAAAGTCACGCCTTTGGACTTGGGCCTCAGACAGTAATGCCTTCTCTGGCAGAGTAACAAATATTTGTGGAACTGATGTAGGCTACTTTATTCTTTGTGACTCTGCTTACCCATTGCAGAAATGGTTGTTAAAACCATATCCTGACACTGGCCGGCTTACAGAGGGTCAAGAACTATACAACGTGAGAACAAGTCGAGCCCGTTGTGTGGTTGAGCATGCATTTGGGAGGTTGATAGGATGGTGGAAGTGTCTCAGTAAAAGAAATGACTGCAATGTAAATGTGATATGGTGGAGACATGTTGTACATTGCACAACCTGTGTGAATTATACATGGCTAGATTTGTGCCAGAGTGGGGTGGTGGCCGTGATGAAGATGCTGAATGCCCATCTTGTTATGTTGGTGATGTCCGTTCTGATGTAAGAAGTGCTCTGCTACAGTTGTTCATGCAACAGCAATATTTGTAAGACATCATTACATTGTGTGTGCTACAAATAAATTACTTGAAAAGAAGCTTTGGTTGTCTGTTTTTATGACCTACACACAAATCTTTCATCCAACTGGTATTACATCAAACAAAATCATTTCAATAATACAATAATACACACTACATTGCCATCATACTATCTACAGACTATTGAAAACAAATAACTACACAGTTCTACTTCTAGTATAACTTTTTTAATGTCTTTATTTAGGTACAAATGTGTGTGTTAACGTTATTAAGGTTTGTCGGTTAGTGTTTTTTTTTTTGACGATGTAAAGCAGTTTATATAGAACCTTATTTGCGTATGACCAAATTTAAATAAGAAAAGACAAAAGGTACTCATCAGACATGCATTTAAATAATGTTCCCATCACTATGCGTAGTTGTCTTTAACAATAGCTGATAGTGTAAATCATCACTCTTACTGAATAGGACCTGATTTAAACAGGGAACAAAAGGCACCCATCAGATAGCCATGTAAGTAATGTGCTTATCATAAAAGCATAATTGTCCATATCAATATCTGCGTGATAGTATAAGTGATTCTATTTGAATAGGACCTTTTTTGAATAGCAATGAATTAACAGTTTGTAAATTTGAGACACAAAGTCTTTTAGATTTTTGTGCACTCACTTTTACTTTTATCATATTGGCATTTGCTAGTTATTAAAATCAAAAGCTTTATGTTCTGACATGAGTAAGTGCACCGTGAACTGACATGGACTAACAAAAATTAATGACTATTTTTATTAAGTAACATTAATATTAATACATTAACATTAATACGACGACAGCTACAAAACCCGCCCAATGACTACTCAAAACTAGCCTGAAAATAGCCCAATTGCTTTCGAGGGGTCCCCCAGTAAAAATCACGTTCGGGGGGTAAAATACACATTTTTTTGGCGGGGTTCCCCAGGTACAATTCACATTCCAGGGCCTAAATATCACGTTATTGGTGTCGCTTCAACCTGCTGACATAAAAAACAACCTGCGGCAATCGCGGATTTGGCAACACTGGTCCGTATGCTGATGTTGTGGCTGGTCAAGCAAATGTTTGTGCTTGTTTCTGTATGATATAATTGTTCATATATCTATTAAAATACTGATATTCTGGTCTATAACTCCTCCCCGAACTTCCCTCTGCCTTGTATCTTGGTCTCTCGTTGGCTGTAGGCCATCGCCGATGTCGTTTTCAGTCAGAAATCATTGCACACTGCGTGATTGTGAATCGATCGCGTCTTTGATAATTCACACTGCGTGATTGTCACTCGCGTGAACGAGCATCGATTTGCCTCCGATTTCGGGCATTTGTTGGGCGATTTTGCAAAACCTGTCGGCGAGTGAAAAATCGTGCAGTGTGAACTCGGCATTATGCAATAACTTCCAATAGCCTCCAGTAAAACAGCAAAGTTATAACTTTATTCATATATTAAATGTGTATCAGTGAACAAATACAAGCGTGCTTTGAAAATGTGTATACACAACAAACAGGTGTTTGTGAAACATACTATTTATAAACAGATAATAATAAATAAAAATAATTTAAAAATAAGAAACTAAGACAGTGTGCTTTAAAGCAAACAGAAAAGCTGTAGTGTCCATCTACTTTCTCTGGAGAAGAGCTGTTGCCAAATTTGTGACGACCGAAGCAAAAGCCTCAGCTTCCTTCTTTCTCTGAGACATCTCTTCCCGTCTCAGTTGTGCCTCAAAATCCAGTTCCTCTCTTCTCATCATCATTTCTTTGTTCATTTCTTCTCTTCTTAACTCAAGCTCTTCTTCCAGCTGTTGCTGTGTTATGTCGCGCAAACAGAAAAAAAAAATACATGAACAATAAGCTCCACATCTGAGATGTACTCTGAATTCAGGTATTGTGATATCTGTAAGGTTTGATCAATCTATTTAGCAGGTACATTACACTCCAAATTATCTGGTCTGGTCCTTTGTGGAATGTGATGTGATCCCCCTCTGATTACTGTAATATCTTGGGGACTGTCGTGTCTTTGTAATAAACATACATTTAGGCATAATTATTTACTGACAACAAACATACAAATATGCAATAATTCTTTGGTGGAATCTGTTTATAGTAGCATACCAGGTGTAGATGTTAGCAGCGAAGGTGTAAACGGTCCTTGCTCAACTTCAGACTCCAAGAAATCGCTCTGAGATTCCATTTCTAACACAAAAAAAAAAACAAAATCAAAAATAAATACATAAATAAGTACACATGCATGTCAGTCACTAGCAATATTTTATCTGTTTTGCATGTTACGTTGGGTTGCTAGCAAGGTAAATTAACTCACCGACTGTTGTAGCTGCCATAGTATCCCGAGTGGTCTCTCCACTAATGGAGGGACGGTGACCCAGCACACTGTCCATAATGTCAAATCACGGAAAGGACCTTCTCTGGGCACCGCTTTGTCCATTGTGTGTTTTTATGGCTTTATACTGCACCCGCAATTTCTTTAACTTATTTCTTGAACTTTCATCATAATGCGCTGGATACTTAGCTTTGCGAGTTCAGCAGTGATGTATTTTATTACATCTTCGTTCCTGCAGACGCCATCAAACTGGCATTGTACATTGTCCTCTGCCCAAATGCTTAGAAGAGCCCTGGTATCTTCCACAGACCAGTACTGGCGATTCTCTATTTTCAGTTTAGTTCGAGTTCTTTGCACGACGTAATACACCGAAATGTGCATCTTGCCGCATACACTCTTACCTGACTACTCGCTTACCGGAGATAAACTCCGCCTTTCACCTTGACCACGCCTCAAGCCCCAGTTGGCCCGCTTTGGCCCAAGGTATTTGGCGGGCCAAAAAGCCCTGGGCGTTGGCCCCGAGGAAGCCCCGATGAGGCACGATCAAGCCCCAGAAGTGACAGTGGAAATGCGACTGGCCCTGGCACACACTAGCACGCTCGCTTTTGGCCCGACAGTGGAAACGTGGCTATGGATATTTTGTGCAGTGGCTTCTAAGTGCCTCAAGAAGTGATTTGATTGTTTGTTGTCACTCACCTCCAGCTCCAGGGTACAGTCCTCCAACACCAGTTCCAGCTGCCCCACTGAAATGTTGGGAATATTTAGCTGCTTTGGCTTGAGCGGGAGTAAGACCTTAGAAAAAATAAATGGTTTTGAGACTCCATGATCATTATAATGTTTTAATGTTCTTCTAGATATTTTGTATAGACAGTTTTTTTTAACCTCCCGTTGCAGGATAAACCCCTCCAGCTCCTGGCACAATCCCAGCACCACCAGGAACTACTCCTGCACCTGGAACAAGGCAGGGCCATGATCTCTCAGTTTGACATTTCCAATGCTATATGTCATGGTTCTTTATTCCTGCTCTTGGAGGACCACTGTCCTGCAGAGTTTAGTTCCAACCCTGCCTGTACTTTTCTAGTAATCATAAAGGCATTAGCTGCTTTTCCACCGAAATTACCTGGAACAATTTGTCCCAGGAACTTTTTTTCCCCCAGACCTGTTGCTGTCTGCGTTTCCATCGTGGCCTAAAGTACCGTGAAGATTAAGCAAATAGTCTAGTGACGTAGGACTGTGCGCAACTGCTCTTCCCAGTCCAAGACCATTTCTTAATACCAAGTACACAAATTTTGGACTTGCGTCCTCGGTAGTTCAGACTTCGCATGTTCAACTCGTCCTCTCTTCTCATCATCATTTCTTTGTTCATTTCTTCTCTTCTTAACTCAAGCTCTTCTTCCAGCTGTTGCTGTGTTATGTCGCGCAAACAGAAAAAAAAAATACATGAACAATAAGCTCCACATCTGAGATGTACTCTGAATTCAGGTATTGTGATATCTGTAAGGTTTGATCAATCTATTTAGCAGGTACATTACACTCCAAATTATCTGGTCTGGTCCTTTGTGGAATGTGATGTGATCCCCCTCTGATTACTGTAATGTCTTGGGGACTGTCGTGTCTTTGTAATAAACATACATTTAGGCATAATTATTTACTGACAACAAACATACAAATATGCAATAATTCTTTGGTGGAATCTGTTTATAGTAGCATACCAGGTGTAGATGTTAGCAGCGAAGGTGTAAACGGTCCTTGCTCAACTTCAGACTCCAAGAAATCGCT
Source organism: Sinocyclocheilus anshuiensis (assembly GCF_001515605.1). Classification (NCBI taxonomy): domain Eukaryota; kingdom Metazoa; phylum Chordata; class Actinopteri; order Cypriniformes; family Cyprinidae; genus Sinocyclocheilus; species Sinocyclocheilus anshuiensis. The sequence goes on along the minus strand of NW_015540866.1, from coordinate 330,966 downwards.
CTGAGATTCCATTTCTAACACAAAAAAAAAAACAAAATCAAAAATAAATACATAAATAAGTACACATGCATGTCAGTCACTAGCAATATTTTATCTGTTTTGCATGTTACGTTGGGTTGCTAGCAAGGTAAATTAACTCACCGACTGTTGTAGCTGCCATAGTATCCCGAGTGGTCTCTCCACTAATGGAGGGACGGTGACCCAGCACACTGTCCATAATGTCAAATCATGGAAAGGACCTTCTCTGGGCACCGCTTTGTCCATTGTGTGTTTTTATGGCTTTATACTGCACCCGCAATTTCTTTAACTTATTTCTTGAACTTTCATCATAATGCGCTGGATACTTAGCTTTGCGAGTTCAGCAGTGATGTATTTTATTACATCTTCGTTCCTGCAGACGCCATCAAACTGGCATTGTACATTGTCCTCTGCCCAAATGCTTAGAAGAGCCCTGGTATCTTCCACAGACCAGTACTGGCGATTCTCCATTTTCAGTTTAGTTCGAGTTCTTTGCACGACGTAATACAGCGAAATGCGCATCTTGCCGCAGACACTCTTACCTGACTACTCGCTTACCGGAGATAAACTCCGCCTTTCACCTTGACCACGCCTCAAGCCCCAGTTGGCCCGCTTTGGCCCAAGGTATTTGGCGGGACAAAAAACCCTGGGCGTTGGCCCCGAGGAAGCCCCGATGAGGCACGATCAAGCCCCGGAAGTGACAGTGGAAATGCGACTGGCCCTGGCACACACTAGCACGCTCGCTTTTGGTCCGACAGTGGAAACGTGGCTATGGATATTTTGTCAAGAAGTGATTTGATTGTTTGTTCTCACTCACCTCCAGCTCCAGGGTACAGTCCTCCAACACCAGTTCCAGCTGCCCCACTGAAATGTTGGGAATATTTAGCTGCTTTGGCTTGAGCGGGAGTAAGACCTTAGAAAAAATAAATGGTTTTGAGACTCCATGATCATTATAATGTTTTAATGTTCTTCTAGATATTTTGTATAGACAGTTTTTTTTAACCTCCCGTTGCAGGATAAACCCCTCCAGCTCCTGGCACAATCCCAGCACCACCAGGAACTACTCCTGCACCTGGAACAAGGCAGGGCCATGATCTCTCAGTTTGACATTTCCAATGCTATATGTCATGGTTCTTTATTCCTCCTCTTGGAGGACCACTGTCCTGCAGAGTTTAGTTCCAACCCTGCCTGTACTTTTCTAGCCATCGTAAAGACATTGACTGGCTTGTTTGGGTGTGTTTGATTGGGGTTTAAGCTACAGTACCTGGATTGAAACTCTGCAGGACAGTGGCCCCCCAGAAGCAGAAATTAGAACCATGGTATATCTGAATACGAAGGATCCTAAATATGGATACATGCTTACCATATTTAGCAGCTTTTGCCTGAGCAGGGGAGAGGGCACCAGGACCTTGACACATGGGAAAACACAAAACAGTTATCAGTGGTGAATCATTCTAATAAAGTGACTGTCATTTAGCACTACTGCACAGAATTTATCTCACCCCCTGCCCCAGGAAAGAGTCCACCTGCGCCTGGTACACCACCAATACCAGTAACACCAGGACCAGCACCTAGTGAAAGAAGGTTTGCTATCAGATTTAGATTATTGGTTGACATTGTCAAAATCATACTCTAGATTTAATACTGTCACATGGAATTTATGTTAATGGCATTGAAATTCTGCAGCAGAGCGATGATATCTCAGATCATTATCTAGTCTCGTGTGTACTCCATATATCTAAATCTGTAAATTTAACTACTTGTTACAAATATGGTAGAACCATCACTTCTACCACAAAAGACTTATTTGTAAGTAATCTTCCTGACTTATCTAAATTCCTCAGCATATCCAATAGCTCAGAAAATCTTGATGATGTAACAGAAACTATGGACTCTCTTTTCTAGCACTTTAGAAAAGAGCATTTGGTTGCTCCTTTATGCTTAAGGAAGATTAAGAAAAACAGTCCGACACTGTGGTATAACAAGCACACTTGCACCCTAAAGAGAGCAGTGCGGAAAATGGAGCGCAGCTGGAAGAAAGCAAAACTAGAGGTATTTCGAATTGCATGGCGGGAAGGTACCTTCTCCTACAGAAAAACATTAAAAACTGCTAGATAGTTGTTAAAAGAAAACAAACACAACCCCAGGTGTTTATTCAATAAAAAAAATAATTCAAGAAAAGTAAAGCATCAACAGGCATTGACATTTCTCAACATGAAAAGTGGACACGGAAAATAGATGATTCAAATGTGAATGGACTGAACAGTTTTGAGTGAGTGAGTGAGTGACTGATATATTTGTTATGGAATACACGTGTTGGTTATCAGTGAGTTTACAGTTTTAACGTACAAGTTTGCTTTAATTTATTTTCAAGATCTGAGGTAAAATATCTATTGTTGCTTTCACTATGGCTATAAAGATCACGCAAAATAATATTCAAACTCAGATTATTAAACATTGAATAAATCATATAATCATTACCCGAGTAATGATGTACTGAGTAATCATCATGGAGATCCAGATTTTTTGTTTGTTCATTTGTTTTTAATATTCAACAGGCAAAGTTCTTCTGTATCTAAATTCAAAAAGTTCATAATTGTTTGAATAAAACAGACTACTGGGGGAAAAAAACTGAATATTCATCTTTTGAACATCTTGTGATTATTTTAACAAAAGCAACAATAATATAATAATTGTAATAATAATAACAATTATATATATATA
>NW_015540866.1:326166-328003 GCF_001515605.1 Sinocyclocheilus anshuiensis | reverse complement strand
ATATATATATATATATATATATATATATATATACATACTGTATATAGGTCAGTGGCCCTTGGCTTGGTATTGTTGGCAAAATTCGGCCCTCAGCGAAAACTAATTGAGGAACCCTGCCATAGACCCCTTCTAACTATTATAAATTCGTCATTGTCATTAGGATGTGTCCCAAATACCTTCAAACTTGCTGTTATTAAGCCTCTTATAAATAAAACACAACTTGACCACAACTTAATTAAAAATAATTAGTTAATTACAGACCGATCTCTAATCTCCCTTTTCTGTCAAAGATACTAGAAAAGGTAGTATCCTCACAACTATTTTCCTTCCTAGAGAAAAATGGTATCTATGAGGTTTTCCAGTCCGGATTTAGACTGTATCATAGTATTGAGACTGCTCTTATTAGAGTTACAAATGACCTGCTCTTATCATCCAAATGTGGTTGTATCTCACTATCAGTGCTACTGGATCTTAGCACTGCATTCGACACTATCGACCACAACATTCTTTTGAATAGACTAGAAAATTATGTTAGCATTAGTCGAAGTACATTGGCATGGTTCAAATCATACTTATCTGACCATGATCAGTTCGTAGCAGTGAATGAAGAGGTATCATACAGATCACAAGTGCAGTATAGAGTACCTCAAGGCTCAGTACTAGGACCATTGCTTTTCATGCTTTATATGTTACCCTTGGGAGATATCATCAGGAAACATGGAGTTAGCTTTCACTGTTATGCTGATGATACTCAGCTCTATATTTCTTCGTGGCCTGACAAAACATATCAATTTGCAAAACTAACGGAATGCATAGTTGATATAAAAAACTGGATGACTAGTAATTTCTTACTGCTAAATTCAGAAAAAATAAATTATCGGGCCAAAAACCCTGCATGTAATGTCCTAGAATACTGTCTAACACTTGATGGCTGCTCTGTTAATTCATCATAACCAGTTAGGAACCTAGGTGTGCTATTTGATAACAATATTTCCTTCAAAAGCCATGTTTTTAGCATTTGTAAAACCGCATTTTTCCATCTCAAAAATATATCTAAATTAAGACCTATGCTCTCAATGTCAAATGCAGAAACGTTAATTCATGTGTTCATGACCTCAAGGTTAGATTATTGAAATGCTTCATTGGATGGTTGCTCTGTGTGCTTAAACAAACCCCAACTGGTCCAAAATGCAGCAGCTAGAGTTCTCATTAGAACAAGGAAGTATGAACATATTAGCCTTGTTCTGTCAATACTGCACTGGCTCCCTATTACACATCGTATATATTTTAAAATCTTGAGAATTACTTACAAAGCCCTGAATGTTTTAGCTCCTCAGTACTTGAGCAAGCTCTTATCGCATTATAGTCCTACATATCTGCTGTGTTCTCAAAACTCTGGCCATTTGATAATGCGCTTCATTTTTGGCAGTATTGTCGACTTGATTGCACTGACACTTTTTAAAGAGAACTGAACTGAGCTGGACAATGACATCACTGAATCAATGATCAACTGACTTAAATGAGAAACTTACTGTTTTTCATATTCCGTTGTGTACGCTTAATAAACAAACTCCAGCTGGTCCAAAATGCAGCAGCTAGAGTTCCTACTAGAACCATGAAGTATTACCATATTAGCCCGGTTCTGTCAACTCTGCACTGGCTCCCTATTAAACATTGTGTACATTTCAAAATCTTGCTAATTACTTATAAAGCCCTGAATGGTTTAGCTTCTCAGTACTTGAGTGAGCTCTTATCGCACTATAGTCCTTCACATCCGCTGTGTTCTCAAAACTCTGGCCATTTGATAATACCTAGAATATAAAAATCAACTGTGGGA
>NW_015540866.1:322840-325942 GCF_001515605.1 Sinocyclocheilus anshuiensis | reverse complement strand
TAAATCTAGATTAAAGACCCATCTCTTTAACCTGGCTTACACATAACACACTAACACATTTCTATTATTCTGTTAAAGGATTGTTAGTCTGCATTATTTAGGTCAACTGGAACCGGGAACACCTCCCATAACACCCGACGTACTTGTTACATCATAAGAAGAATGGCATCTACGCTAATATTAGTCTGTTTCGTTCTTATTCTGAGGTCAACTAAGCCACCCAGATGCAGCTTGTATCCAGATCAGATGGTCACTGCAGTCACCCGGATCCAGTACGTATCCAGCCCAGATGGTGGATCAGCACCTAGAGATGACCTCTACATCCCTGAATGTCAGCGGAGACCAGGACAACTAGATGAGCTACAAAGACAGATCCCCAGTGAAGACCTTGTCTCCTAGATGGCCACCGGGACAAGACCACGAGAACCAGAAGACTCCTCTGCACAATCTGACTGGAATTAAACTGCTGGTTTTGTCTGGCCAGAGGAGAACTGGCCCCCAACTGAGCCTGGTTTCTCTCAAGGATTTTTTCTCCATTTCTGTCACTGATGGAGTTTTGGTTCCTTGCCGCTGTCGCCTCTGGCTTGCTTAGTTTGGGACACTTAACTTCCAGCGAAATTGTCAACTTGATTGCACATACTATTTAAACTGAACTGAGCTGGACGATCACTGAATCAATGATGAACTGACTTTAACAGAAATTGAGCGTTTACTGTCGTCCTTTTTTATTATCACACACTATTTTTCCTATTTTATACTGTAAAGTTGCTTTGACACAATCTGTATTGTTAAAAGCGCTATATAAATAAAGGTGACTTGACTTGACTATGTAATACAGTCAACAAGCCTGCATCGCCCATCAGTCAGTTATGAGCCCAATAATAAAGCAAGATAATCAGTCAGTGTACTCACCATATTTAGCTGCTTTAGCTTGAGCTGGGGTAAGAACACCCGCACCTGCTCAGAGAGGACAGATCCAAATTTTGCTTCAAATTTAGGAAATATAAAACATCAATAACATCACAGGCCACTGAATGCCACATATCATGCCCCATGTGCATTGACCTCAAACCTATTGCAACATGTCTTTGCATGCAATGTTTGATTGTACAATTGCTCTGGTAGCTCCTGTTATTCCTAAATTCCTTGTAGTTTCTAAGTTCCTATAGATTCTAAAAGGGAGCACACATATGGATAAAATGTATACAGTATATAGTATATATAGTGTCAGCACAATGAGTAAATGCAGGACAAATTAAAGTTGGATTTAGATTTTGAAGCTTTTAACAAACAACATAAAGTGTGGTCTGTCCTCAACAACAACACTAATTGTTGTTTTTTGGAAAAAACTGACATTTTTGTTCCTCACTTTGGAATGGCAGACGGGTGAGTAAATGATTTCCTTTAAACAAACAAACAATGTGTGATTGCAGCTCCTAAACCATTCTTTAGCAAAATTATTTTTCACCTCCTGCCCCTGTGTAAACTCCACCAGCACCACCTGCTCCAACACCACCTAAACCAACTCCAACACCCAAGAAAATATGTAAACACTAAACTAGCCACTTGAGTAAATTACTTACATTTCAATATGGACAATTTTTTTATATAAAAATGTTGATTGTTGTTTTAGGGGATTTCAGAGGAAAATGCATCCTTACCTCCTATACCAGGGTAAAGTCCACCAGCACCACCCGGAAAAGCTCCAGCCCCACCAAATCCAGCTCCAGTACCTGAAGAAATGGGCGCAAACAGTGAACTTCTATTAGCTCTTGGAAAAACAAAACAAAACAAAAAAAACCCCACACAATTATGCACAAACAACTGAAGCACAATGTTAATTTCTTTGTTCTGTGGATAAAACATGTGCACTTTAAAATCATTGAATTAATTTTTATTACCATATTTAGCAGCTTTGGCCTGTGCAGCAGAGACCCCTAAAGTCCCCACACCTACGTACAGAGACGGCAGATCAGCTACTGGTCATGCATTTACAGTGCATGTGTGTGCATGCTGATTGCAGCCATGGAAAATGACAGTAATATCAGTATCTTTGCAATTCTTTTAGGGTGAATCTCATGAAGTCAAGAGCATGTGTGGGTTTTATTTCACCACACAATCTGACTACATATGTAAGAAATTATATTTTTGCATTAACATTGGGGACATTTTGCATTGGGACATTATTTTTGTGAGAATTAATTAAAGATATATAGAGTATATCCCATTACACACACACACATACACACACACAATATATATTGAAAAGTAAATTTTTAATTTTACGCAAAATGCGATATCCACCGAGTTATTCTGTCATGTTTTCTCCCTTTCTTTCCAAACCGTGACAAACGCCAAACTCCCTTCTCTGCAGAATGCGATATATCCGCTATATACAGCGCACCATTCCACGCACTCTAGACAGTAATGGCGGTGCTTTGAACACAGCCGGCATCCTAGTTTTCCTCATCTACTTTGTACTTTGTGATCAACAAACAAACTTAGGGCTGCACGATAAATTGCATGTGATTGTCATGCGCATCTCGTCCTTCTGTGATTAATAGTAAATCTCCACCACGTGCTTTCAGATGGATACACAGAGCCGTAGATCACTGACTATGCAATATCGCATTCATAATCACAGATGAGTCGGATTCGATTATGAACGCGATATTGCATGGCTTGTCAGTGTAAGTGTTTTTATTAATGCCATTTATGTTTTTGGTAATACAGCGTATAGCACTAGTCAACTAAATGAATGTAACATGGCAAAGATTAATGCACTTTTGGAAGTTGAATGTAAGGGAAATGTCATTTTGGAATTTCTGTGGTCTAATGTGATATTGTTGTTCATGTTCTTGTTCATGATGAAATTTTCTTTTATTGTTGTAATTAATTTATAGCATTAACAAGATGACCCGTTGAATTCATTTTGGGGGCGATGACTGATTGAATGTATTTTTAGTCCAGTGCCTGTATATAAGATTAGTATTGACCAAGTTCAGAGGCTGTCATATGTGGATTAACCATGTTGTGTATTTTCAACAGTTTCAATATGAAAAATAACTTTTATATTGATTCAATGGATTTATTGCATTTTGG
>NW_015540866.1:318874-319556 GCF_001515605.1 Sinocyclocheilus anshuiensis | reverse complement strand
TATAAGAATGTTGATTGTTGTTTTAGGGGATTTCAGAGGAAAATGCATCCTTACCTCCTATACCAGGGTAAAGTCCACCAGCACCACCCGGAAAAGCTCCAGCCCCACCAAATCCAGCTCCAGTACCTGAAGAAATGGGCGCAAACAGTGAACTTCTATTAGCTCTTGGAAAAACAAAACAAAACAAAAAAAACCCCACACAATTATGCACAAACAACTGAAGCACAATGTTAATTTCTTTGTTCTGTGGATAAAACATGTGCACTTTAAAATCATTGAATTAATTTTTATTACCATATTTAGCAGCTTTGGCCTGTGCCCCTAAAGTCCCTAAAGTCCCCACACCTACGTACAGAGACGGCAGATCAGCTACTGGTCATGCATTTACATGTGCATGCTGTGCATGCTGATTGCAGCCATGGAAAATGACAGTAATATCAGTATCTTTGCAATTCTTTTAGGGTGAATCTCATGAAGTCAAGAGCATGTGTGGGTTTTATTTCACCACACAATCTGACTACATATGTAAGAAATTATATTTTTGCATTAACATTGGGGACATTTTGCATTGGGCTCTCTCTCTCTCTCTCTCTCTCTCTCACACAGAGTATAGAGTATATCCCATTACACACACACACATACACACACACGATATATATTGAAAAGTAAATTTTACGCAAAA
>NW_015540866.1:311000-318785 GCF_001515605.1 Sinocyclocheilus anshuiensis | reverse complement strand
ATCCTAGTTTTCCTCATCTACTTTGTACTTTGTGATCAACAAACAAACTTAGGGCTGCACGATAAATCGCATGTGATTGCCATGCGCATCTCGTCAGTAAAGCCGGTTCTGTGATTAATAGTAAATCTCCATCACGTGCTTCAGATGGATACACAGAGCCGTAGATCACTGACTATGCAATATCGCATTCATAATCACAGATGAGTCGGATTCGATTATGAACGCGATATTGCATGGCTTGTCAGTGTAAGTGTTTTTATTAATGCCATTTATGTTTTTGGTAATACAGCGTATAGCACTAGTCAACTAAATGAATGTAACATGGCAAAGATTAATGCACTTTTGGAAGTTGAATGTAAGGGAAATGTCATTTTGGAATTTCTGTGGTCTAATGTTATATTGTTGTTCATGTTCTTGTTCATGATGAAATTTTATTTTATTGTTGTAATTAATTTATAGCATTAACAAGATGCACTAGTCAAACAAATGAATGTAACATGGCAAAGATGAATGCACTTTTGGAAGTTGAATGTTAGGGAAATATCAATTTGGAATTTCTGTGGTCTAATGTGATGTTGTTCATGTTCTTGTTCATAATGAAATTTTATTTTATTGCTGTAATTAATTTATAGCATTAACAAGATGACCCGTTGAATTCATTTTGGGAGCGATGACTGATTGAATGTATTTTTAGTCCAGTGCCTCTATACAAGATTAGTATTGACCAAGTTCAGAGGCTGTCATATGTGGATCAACTTTCTATGTTGTGTATTTTCAACAGTTTCAATATGAAAAATTACTTTTATATTGATTCAATGGATTTATTGCATTTAAAAAAATTTAAAAAAAAAACGTGTCATGGATTTATTGCATTTTGGGGAAAAAATAATAAAATTTTATAATAAATCTTTGAAAATCAAAATCTGGATTTGAATTTTTAATGTTATTATAACCTAAAGATGCTATGTGAAAGTTTGAAACAGAAAATAGTGGTTTTCATCTTGCCACTTTCTTGGTAAAGAAAACACATTTTTACTCAAATTAATCCAAATGGATTTATAGCGTTTTGGAACCAAACTCATCATATATATATATATATATATATATATATATATACAGTATATATATATATTATTGAGCTAAAACATGATGTGTTCTTTAAGGCTATTTTTAAGATTTATAGTGTATTATAATTATTTAAATATGGTGGCTGTGACATAACACACCAGTCCCTGTTGGATAACCTGGCTTGGAGCCAGCTCCTCTTTTCCCACCAGGGAGTCCAGCACCTCCACCAAAACCACCATAACCTTTGGCATAGCAGGTGAGAATCAGCACGCAAGCTCATACACATCACACACAAGGTACTCAGCACATGCATGTGATCAAGGTCATCACTGTAGCCTACCGTATGGAAGTTTACCACCAGTGTAGGGTAACCCAGCACCTGTTAGGACAAGTCATAACATAAGACTTATCGAGACATACTAAAGATATACCAAAAATACCATGCCAACAAATGTGTTGTATCCTGTACATATTATAGCTATTCACAACAGTAGAGTTCGGCGAGAACTACAGTAACACATGGCCAGTATTTAAACAAAGAGCACATACAGATAAAATGCTACAGATAAAACTGCAAACTATTAGATGATAAATAAGCCTCTGAATGATTTCCGTTGACGTACAAGCTCACTTTCACATAACCTGTAAAGCATTAAACCATTGAAGTTGACCACACATTTTTATCAACATTGTATCCTGTTTTTATCAGAACAAATATGCAAGTTTGGAAAAGTTCTCTTCCACTAGAGGCTCACATATTAATACTGCAATCAATTTCTCCTTATTTCACTGGATGTATTCCTAGCCCATTATTAAGGTTGATAACGCGCAGATAAGAGAGACATGAAAATATGTACTTCATTTCAAGCTTCAAGTGGAAACATTTATGAAAATATTTTTAGTTGTGACTATGAAAACTATGATTATGAACTTTTTCAAGGCACTTTCCCAAGTGAGATGTCACTTTCCAGAGAGCACATCGTCCATCTGAGGTTAGTGCTAGAAACAAATTAATTCGACTTAATTCAACTTCAACTGCTGAACCTCCATGTAGAAGAAATCACACAACGTTTCGGTGCACCAGAGAGCAATCTACCACATAAATGGATGACTAGCGATGCAAGTCTAAACACTGATTCAATATAGCTGGGTTTCATCCGGAGCATTTGATGAAAGACATTCTTACTTTCTTAATTCTATCAACCTCATATTGTGTTGCTTAATAGCTGTAAAACCACAAATGCAATCAGTCTGCAAATGCTTCTTTTCAAGGCGTGGCAGAGCTGGGCTGAGCACGATTTGTGCAGTCTGATCAAAATAATCAAATGTTCCACCTGGGGCTTTGGGAGATTTGAGAGGGTATCCGTGAAATACTCCTTGTTGCAGTGGTCCATATCCACGGCCCCCTACAACAAAAGGATCATTTGTTTGGATGTCAACAGACAATGTAAACTTTTTGAAGACAGGTGTTGTTCTGATTTGCAGATACTTCCACACTATCCAGATATCATTGTTAATATTCTGTTTACATGGTTGCTGTATGCTCATGTACTAACCACCACCTGGTACCAGACCCTGCCCTCCACCAGCAGCTATGGAAAATATTCAGTCAGTCATAAAGATATGGTAGAGTTTATTTCACTGCAATGACTGATGTCATTTTCATTGAGAGTTTACCTGATTTAGGTTTGAGTCCAGTTCCTGTGGCTACACCAGGAAGAACACCCCGCCCATTGAAGCCTGTAATCATTTAAATCCAAGTGATCAAGACCAAATGAAGGCCATGTGTGCAATTTTAATTTGGTGTTTTATCCAGATGACTGATTAGCAGGCCTGCACTAAATCTGTGAGCACACAGATGTCTGGAGAAATCATTCAGGTTCTACACATACCTTTGTTTATGAGATGTCTTGGCTAATTTGAAAATGGCCCAAATTAATTCTATACACATATGCGCAATTTACATTTCATGCATAATTTCTGCTTGTTCCTGCCAGCATTAGAGTCTTCTATGGTGTGCTTTCTACTTTAGGTCAACTGCTGTTATGGAAGAGTCAATCTTGCTGAGCAAGTCAAAGAAATTAAAATTAAGTTGAACAGTCTTTAGCAAGCTACCTGAATAATCCATTACACACTGTGAAGGTAACTCGATCGCACCCTTGAGTGTTGCAAGAATTTGTAGGTTTGCATTCTTGCATATAATATGTTTCTAGCCTAAGCGTGTAGCATCTTCAGCTCAGTTGTACATATTTTGCCAGGAGTAGATCAATTGCACAGAATTCAGCATATGTTCCCCACAATCCGCACCATAAATGTGAAAAACGTTTGCAGAATCCTTGTGGGCCTAGTGGTCATATTACAGTACATAAACAGAGGAAAATTAACAAACCTTGTCCAGGAACAATTCCTCCTTGATAAGGTCCAGGCACTCCCACTCCTGCAAAAAAAAAACAAGATTGAAAAGTTGATCTATAATCATGTTTATTTCCATGTACAGATACAACTTCAAACCCCCACACTCACCTGGCACTGGAGCTTTCCCAGGCTTCGCGGCTTTTCCCCCAGGTCCAACCCCACCAGGGCCCAGTCCTTGTACCCCAGTCTGAGGAATGACAAGGCCTAACAAACAATTGAAAGGTCAGAGTACCTTAGACCAGACTATCACTGCTGGCTAATCATTCGAATGAACTCATGCCACTATTTGCTAAATATACATTCACTGCACCTGGGAGGCCAGAACCAGGACCAGTTCCTCCTGCACCTGGCCCTGAACGAACACAAGCACACATTCAGTCAGATCACTAAACACATTAGGTGCAAATCTGGCCTGCAGATATTCCTTATGCTTCCTTAGTGATTTAGTTTGCCTCACTTGCTCCGTCCCTCTGACATAAAACAAGTCATCTTATCTGATTTCAGTGCCTGGAAGCTGATGTTTCAGGCTGTTCATTTATTTGTTTAACCCTTTTCCAACCGATATCAAACACAGAAGAACAGACATTGCATGCTGCTTTTAGATTGTGCCAAGGACATGCTGAAGTAATGTGCTGGCTTTCGGTACATGAACACCACCAGCGGGGTCCCAGAGGGGACACGTTTGTTTATTTGGCTCATGATCTAAGGCTCCTTGATTCAACTTCAAGTCAACTGGAGTACCATGAAAAGAGTCATAGCCACGTGAACACCAACAGAGTAAGTTATTTGGAAAAGGTGTTAAAAAGAGACCTGTATGTTTTTATTGTATGAATGTTTCCTCTGAAAATGAGGTCAGATCCCCACCTACTTTTTCCTTTTCGATTCTTCTCGAAAGACATTTAATTCACAATGTGTTTATACAATGGAAACAATGGACTCTGAAATATGTATATTACCTCCTTTAGCAGGCTTTCCACCAGCACCTGAATCAAGAGAATCAGACTTAGAAAAGAGCTGTGTAGTTTTTGTTACTTAGCCACAAAGAACATCCAAATCATTAATAGGCTTGTTGGATGAATGGCACCTCCAGGAAGACCTCCTCCAGGAAGACCTCCTCCAGGTAGCCCAGCACCTAAAGAGAAGGCCTAATGGTTATATGTAATTACTTGACTGCACTTTAACCACTGCTGACTATTCACTGGATGATGAGCACCTGGTTTAGCCGGTTTCAGACCTCCAGCCACTGGGTAAAATCTTCCAGCACCACCATATGCACCATAAGCACCATAACCATAACCATAACCACCTACAGTAGAAGAGACATACAGCAACAAATTCAGAAAACCTGTATGCCAGGCATGGAAATTTACTGGCATTAAAAGTGTCAGCAATTTTAACATGGTTAACTTGAGGATATTGAGGACAATGTACCATTTTTATTGAAGGAATGTTCTGGGTTCAGTACAACTCAATCAGCAGCATTTGTTGCTTTTCAACTTTTTGGTCACACTTTATTTTGATAGCCCACTTTAGCATTCTACTGACTATTAGTAACTTTACAACTACATGTCAACTAGCAGTTATTAGAGTATCAGTAGACCGTCTGCTTAATATCTACTGACACTTTATTTAGAAAGTCCACCAACTTATTCTACTAACCCTAACAAAAAGTAGAGAGAAGACAATGAAATTATAGGAAGCAGCATGGAGGCTAGATCTGTGGTAGCCTCTAAGCCAGGGGTGTCAAACTCAATTCCTGGAGGGCCGGAGCCCGGCAGAGTTTTGTTCCAACCCTGCTCCAACACACATACCATGTAGTTTTCAAATAAGCCTGAAGGACTTGATTAGTTGGATCAGGTGTGTTTAATTAGGGTTGAATCTAAACTCTGCGGGGCTCCGGCCCTCCAGGAATTGAGTTTGACACCCCAGCTCTAAGCAATGTAGTGAATGTTCTGCAAATACAGTGACTATTGTGACCATGAGTATGCCTCTCTAGAGCATTTGAATTCATGATTCTGGAGAGTGGAATAATAAGTTAGGAGTGATATCTAATAGGAAAGATTTCACATATGAATCATAATGAATTATGAAGATGATCTGCCCCCATCCCCAAATGGCTTGGACTTTAAATGTTATGGAGTGATTTAGCAATGAGACTGGGAGGGGCTGGATGGGAAAGAATGAAGAGAGAGAACAAAAGACAATACATTTTTAAAGAGATAGAAAGTGAGGGCTCAGAGGCTACAGTGGATCTGAAGTAAATGAGGAGTTAGCTTGATTGAAAATTATTGCTACATTGTGTCCTCCTTCAACAAGGAAACCCTAAACAAATGAGGTCACGAAGTTTGCATCCATATTTTATGTTAGAGGGAGGAATACAGGAATGGAAAGGACGTGCAGCAAAATGCTTTGCTTATGAGCCTTTCTTTTGCCTTGTTGCCATTATAAATCTGAGAGTAGCTTTAAAAGCCTCTAAATTCTGGTGTTCGAACTTCTGACACAAGAGAAAGAGATTAAACTTTTTATAGTGGCTGATGGCAAAAGGAGGCTACACACTCGTGCTTTCCAAGCATAGTTTGCTGAGGATCACAGACAACAGATCATTAACTTGGAATAAATCCACATTGCTCTGCAGAACAATGCCACAATTGTACAGAGCTGAGGATGTAACCATATTTTGGCCTGTTATGGAATATTAAACAGCTTGTCTAAATTTGGCTCCAACCTTTTGGATCAATTCAATGTCTAGTATAAACTAAAGAAAGGTCTCTGCTAATCTCAGCCTCAAGCAACATACCCACAGACAATGTCAACGGACTGAAATCATCAGTTCCAATGTGACTTAGTACTACACTAAAATAAAGGGAATGTTTTTGCTGTAAAAGAAGCTTTGTCTTGAGCATCTGGTGTGACCCCCTTTATCATTAATACTAGCAAACAAACATTTCCAGTAACTGCGGACCAGTCCTGAACATCAGCTTAAGTGAATTTGACTTGGCAATCCTGATACATTTCATTTCTTCTGCTTTAACCTTTCAGTGGTAGACCTACTTGAGTGTGTTTATGGACACCCTGAAGATATTCTTCAGAAAATTTTCTGATATAACACAGAACACATAGTTTCATCAATGATGGCAAGCTGTCCTGGTCCAAAGACAACAAATCAGCCCCAAAACATCATACTGCCCTAACTGTGCTTCACCAGGAAGAGTTTTCTTTTGTAACCAAATCTAATGGTTCTCATTTACAATCAAAGTTCTGTCTACTCAATGGTCCACAAAATGTTCTTTCTCATTCACATGGTCTTAGGAACATTTGAGATCAGTAGAAATGTTCTTCTTGTAGAGCTGTGGCCTCCTCTGTGCTGTCTTGCCTGATTGTGAAGAAATCACACCAACTTTAGCCATTTCAAGAGAGGCCTCTAGATCCTTAGATGCTGTGCTCTGGGCTTTTGTGACCTCCTAAAATGTTATATGTTTTGCTCTTGGAGTGATTTTTGTTTGGACAAGCATACCTATAATAACTTTAATATGTCACTTCCTGTTTGTTGCTGCCGTGTGTTTTGAGTTTGAACTCCGTCAAGTTAATTCTTTGTTGTCTAATTTTTTATCTTAAAATCAATTTTATACACCATCATTTTCGTTTCTATAACATGTGAATATATCCCCTATCGTATTCTACAACAAAAACAATCAGAGCGCCTTGTTATCACAATTTTTGACTTCCTGAGTCCGCTATTAGCATATAGCCCGCTAGCATCGCCAGCGTGGTTGCCGCTAATCTCGCTTACATTACTAATACACTATTCCCTGTTACTTGCTTTAATGGCGGATGTGTGTCTACCTTTGAGTGCAGGTGAGGACACGTTCACGCGGGGGTTAACGACACCAAGCTGCGGCAGACGGAGACACTGAAGAGGGACTTCAGGAGCCTGATCGAGACGATGCGCCGCACATCGCCCGCGACACCGATCATCGTGTCAGGACCACTTCCCACGTATCGACGAGGACACGAAAGGTTCAGTAGACTTTTTGCTTTAACTGAATGGTTATTGACATGGTGTAAAGAACAGAAACTGCTCTTTGTTAATAATTGGAAACTTTTCTGGGAGCGTCCTAGGCTTTTTCGAGCTGATGGCCTGCACCCCAGCAGAGTCGGAGCGGAACTCATGTCGAACAACATCTCCAGGACGCTACGCACCATATGACTAGTAAGTCAAATCTCAAATAACTGCCCTGATGACTTTTGTTCTACCAACTTAAATGATAGAAGTACTTGCGCTGTACAATCTATAAAGACTGT
>NW_015540866.1:298556-310970 GCF_001515605.1 Sinocyclocheilus anshuiensis | reverse complement strand
TTTGGTTCCTTGCCGCTGTCGCCTCTGGCTTGCTTAGTTGGGGACACTTCATTTCCAGCGATATCGTTGACTTGATTGCAAATGATTGCAAAGATACTATTTAAACTGAACTGAGCTGGATGATGACATCACTGAATTCAATGATGAACTGTCTTTAACTGAAAAATGAGTGTTTACTATTGTCATTTTGCATTATTGACACTATTTTCCTAATTAATGCTGTTCAGTTGCTTTGACACAATCTGTATTGTTAAAAGCGCTATATAAATAAAGGTGACTTGACTTGACTTGACTTGACTAGGCAGAGAAACAGTGGTGTTAAATTTAGGAAATGTTTCCATTTGATCAATATATGCTGTGATATTAAACTGTTTTTTTTTTTCACTTTGAAAAGCATCTCTTTTTTTCTGGAAATCAACAGTGCGATGACAGGATTTTTTTATGATGTCATCACTACCATGCTGTTCAGAGCATGCAGAGTACTCGTATCATATACTGTTTAAAGTCTCTCCATATGTTACATATTTTTCTCTTGGCTGTTTACTCTTATGCTGCTGGCTGTTGTGTAATTGATCAGGTTCAACCTTCATGCCTACTTAATTATCAGTGCAATATATCGTCAAATCATATATTTTGTGAATGGCCACTCAAGTTGCATTTATGACTGGGAATCTCTGGGATAATTTTGATACCCAAGTTTTCAAGTTGGGTGGGCCACAGGCTTCAAACATGGCAGAAGACAGAACTATTGCTGTAGTGACTGTTAAGTTTTATTTGTTTTTCTCACAGCATCTGCATTGCTTTACCTTGTCTATACAGTAATGTATATTTATGTATATAAATAAGTATTTGATGCATATTGTATGTTTTTGTTGTTTGTTTTTTTACACAGTAAAACAACATTTATTTGTCTGAAATTCCAGGATCATCAGCAAGGTGACTTACTAGATAGCACAATCAGTGTATATAATAACTAATTACAGTTGGATAATACAATTGCATTACTTTTCAAGACAAAAAACCCAAGAATGCAAGGAATGCCCCCCCCCACACACACAATTATACTTTAAAAATCCTACACACATTTCTTCTGTCAGTTGCAGAGATGGACATGAACTGACACTGCAGTGCAAGTATTTGAATGAGTGCTTTACCAGACAGTCCAATATTGTGGTATCAGTTATTTCCAACATTAGCTTCTTGCGGAACTCCAAAAACATACCTACATTGAACATACAGACAATTCAGTGCAGTTTCCAGCTGAAATAAACACTAGTGCCAATAAAACATCAATAACTTATTCCTTTTCACACAAATCATGATTACAGAGGCAGATTATCCATTAATGACACTTATTTTTGCACAGTTCTTTGTACAATACTACTGTATGTTATGACCTCATAATGCTTTTAACTAAAGCATTTTAAAATTTTGTATCACATAACCAGTTCCATATGTGAGGCTTTTATAATGTGGTAAGCTTGCTCAGTAGCTCACCTGGTATTGCATTGCACTTGCGATATGGAGTGCACGTGCATGAGTCCCATGAAATGCAAGTCACATTGAAAGAGCTCAAAGACTTGTAGTAGCAAGTTAAAGGGGCGTGGTTGCTTTGTTTGTGTCACATTTGCTTTTGTTAACACTACTGGTTAGATTCAGGGTAGGGTTTAGTGTAGGTGTGAATGTGACACCTACAAAAGCCAACAATAAAATGTTTCCATATTCATGTTCATCTGATTTGGAGAAAGTTGAATGCTCTTTTAGTGCCACTCACTGGACATTTTGCTCTAAAAGTGCCAATAAACATGCAAGAAGCAACATAATGTCATAAGAAATATCAAATGAGCCTAGGCTGATTATTTCAGAAAAAACTTGCTTCTAAACAGCTCGTAATAACAAAAAAGTACACTGGTCGCTTTATTTTTAAGTCAGCCAGACATCTCTAAGTGGACAATTCTGGGCCAGAATAAGCTGTAAAATGGGCCAAACTTCATGATAAAAGTTGGGCTATGTGACACTACTGAAAGTCCCCTCTAGCACATCTGAACTCACAGAGGCTCAAGACATGTGGAATGCTCTTGGACTAACTGTGGGTAATTTCCTTTTGTTCATCATGAGCTCAGAACTTTAGATGGACCTGTTGATCCATTTGTTTCTTAGTGCATCTAATCTTTACTAATATATCAGTTAGAGCGACTCTCAGACGCGTGGATCAGCCGCCCAGACAGGTGCGTCTGCCATTAGTTAATGATGCACTCCCTTGGTTTCCCGGTGTCAGACAGCAAACCTCCCTCAAGCACTGTGAGTACTGTTCAGGCAAGGCAACTATTCCTGATGAACATGAAGACAGTCCAAGTGCAGCTGGAATATATTACTGTCATCTCACTCTCCCTCTTTCCACAAAGCCCTGAGTGCATGAAGGTTATCGAAACATAACTCTACCCACTCACAAAAACTTACAGAGGAGGACAGAAGAAGAAGAAGAAGCATATACTATTTTTTGAATGGATGATAGACAAAACCACCACTGTAAGTTTAAGCTGGATGCCATATGTCAAATGATGTGATTTGTCAAAGATGAAACACGCAGTATAGGTGAAAATGTTAAATGGGAGTGATTTTGAAGAACTTAAGATTCAGTTATTGTGAAGTCATCACTGTTATTGTGAAGTATTGTCCAGTGCTTTTGAGTATCCCAACCAAAAAATGGTACTGGTAATGTCTGAAAAAAAACAAAAAAACATGGTACTTTTTTTTTTGACAGCTTATTAGTAGTGTCAGAAACATAATGAATATTATGTTAGGATCAGGTTTCCTGCTTTTGCTTGTCGAAGTAAACTGTTCTAATTGAAAATGTAAATGTGCTCATTTTTCATCTGCACCACCCTGATTCACTAATTGACCATGCACCGCACTGATCTATGCTCGCTATGTTGCATGCCAAATGACCATCAGTTGTGCATACACACAAAAACCTGCACGAAATGTTAACATGCCACAGATATAGCTATTATACTAATCTAAAACAGGGCAGCTGGATACATTACAGCTTGACTGCAACTAGATTTTCACCAGCCAGTGCAACAATACTAGGCAAAATGAAATGAACTTCAGAGCTTTGTATGGATGTATGTGGATGATGAATGTGAATTTCCACTGATTTCTGAGAATATCGAATAGTCATTTGTTATACACTGAACAAAATTATAAATGCAACACTTTTGTTTTTATAATCATGCTGTCTAATCAGCATCTTGATATGCCACACCTGTGAGGTAGATGGATTATCTCGGCAAAGGAGAAGTGCTCACTAACACAGATTTAGACAGATTTGTGAACAATATTTGAGAGAAATAGGCCTTTTGTGTACATAGAAAAAGTCTTAGATCTTTGAGTTCAGCTCATGAAAAATGGGGGCAAAAACAAAAGTGTTGCGTTTATAATTTTGTTCAGTGTATAAGAAAAGTTGTTTGGTACTGTTCACCATTCTAGCAGATAGTGGAAAGATGCCATCTCTTTGTCTTCATAAAAGATGAAAAATGTAATGCAGATCTCTCTCTCCTGTGATGTCTGAAGGATTTCTTTCAAGCAAGACTTACAACAACTAGGCATGGTAACATTTGGAAATTATAACAGATGTATCAAGTTTGAAATGATCAAGACAGCAACAAGTCTTCAATTTTCAAAGCATGTGGCCATCCAATCCGTCTTGGGCTCAGGCATGCGTTTGTAGAGCTGGGTGCCAATCATGTGAATGACTGGTGTAAACACATTCCATATGAGAAAGAACTATTCATCAATGATTTCTTTTTGAATAAAAACACCATTTGAACAGAGTCCAAATGAGAGACGGATTGTTAAAAGCAGCAGATAGAGGGAGTCAGGAGTACGGAGCAGAAGCAAAGCTTAATCCACACCCACAAACCCCCTCCAACCCTTTACCCGTCCTCACTGGAGCAGCTGGACAAGCCTGAAGATTTAATTTAAGAGAGCAGAGAATTCCGTGGCCCTCGTCCATGTAACTGACGGCAACTGCAGTGAACCGACTACAGCATCCTGGAATTCATATGGAACAGAGGTCCTGTGAGATTATTGGAAGGATCTCAGGCCCAGTCATTTCCACTGATCTGTGAGCTTGAGATACCTCATGAACCCTACAGCAAGTAAAAGGCCAGTTACCAAATTAAAGAAACAAATTAAAGACATTCATAGTCCTTTCTTTTTTGCATGACAAAAAAAAGCCAGTTCTTCTGTTAGATGGTCCAAAGATGACATCAACAACTGCACGCTGGCTCATTCCCTCTAGGCCTCGACGGTCAGTTAAGTAGCCACATTGAAATTTGGCTGCAAGCTATGGACAGAAATACATTGTTGGCTGGCAGAGGGTCTCTAGATCTTTGTGTCCAGAACTGTGAAAGTTTGCATTCTGGGTGCATTCCTATACTGCTAAAATAAGTCAAAATAATGCTACCTCTTTTCAACACAGAGTCAGTTTGTTCAGGATTCTTGAAGGGATTCTCCAGCTCCACGTCACATTCTGTAGATATGATATGCTTTGGAAAAGCTGTGGTTGAATCTGGTTCATAGGCCATTTAAGGTCACATAAAGAGAGCTATGCAATTTATAATTTGCAACCAGGAGATATTTTGCAGTGTTTTAGTAGCAAGTGGTGTTGCTACTAAATCAATCCACCAATCTGTCAATCCACCAATAGCCAATGTCGCATTGTGTATTAACTTTCAAGCATAGTCCAGCGAAATTGAGATAACAGCAAAAGAGGTCTGATGTAGGATTTCATAATAGCAAGACTTACCTAAAACTTCAATGTGATTCTACAAGCACTGGTATTTCCTCAGGAAATGCTAATCTAGTTATCGATATGCTGTTGTTTTTCCCTTCATTGGACGTTAAAGCAAAATATTACCATATGTCCCCTACTGTGTCCAGTATCATTTTGGACGATTGATCCTCCCAAAGGGAGCAGGTGTTTGCACAGGAAAGAAAGTAATGTACTGCCATATGAACGGATCCAATTTACATGTGATTGCGAAACAATCCATTGTAACAATATCAGCAAGTCTCATTGCCCCAGCGAGATTTTCTAAAACATGACTCATTTGTACTGAGTTCTCCCTTATGTTACAGAGGAAAAGCCATATCTGCTACTGAAATAGTTTTTTTACTGCCCTGTTTACTGTCATTCACTTTAAAGTGTACCTGAATATTTAATAAACTTTGACTATGTAGGTCTATGGTAACTATTGCGGTGTTTGGTGAACGTGTACGACTTTAACATAACCCGCTTGCAAGCTGTTTAATCGAAATCACTGATGACAACCCAACACTGAACATGGCTTCATTTCAAGAAATCATTTGTCACAAACAAAAAGACATGCTTACGAAATGTTTATGTAGGTTTAATGACAGTGCACCAGGGTGAAACGCCATCTGCTTCTGTCAAGTTTTATTTCTCGTGCAATTCCAGAAATATGCCACAAACTCCTTCAATCCGTATCATCCCCCTAGGCAGAATGTGAACATATCGCCCCCGGATGGGTTCACGGTGCAGTCAGAGCTGGCACAGACCGCTTGATCCTTTATTTCTATTATTTATCACATCTCAAAGAATGGTATTGTGCAAATCAAAGTCAAAAATGTCAATGCGAGAGCCAACTGTGGCAGTCTGATCAGTTGGCGATGTGTGAAACATGTCCCAGATGGCTCGCATATGCATGGGGTTTGTGCACGCTGAATACTTTTCTGACAAGTCAGGGCTGAGATATGATACGACCAATAAACAGAGCTCACATAAGCTCTCCACTCTTGCTCCTGACAGACCTCAGGGATATCAGAGTACTTTTGTGTTGACTCTAAATCAGGGGTGCCCAATGCTGTTCGTGAAGTTTGACCTTCCTGTTCAGTGCCAACCCTTCTCTAACAAAACTGTCTGTGATTATTAAAGGTCCCAGGAGATCTCAATTGGCTGGTTCAGGTGTGTTTGCATAGGGTTAGAGCTGAACTTTGCCAGAAGGTAGATCTCCAGGATTGGGCATCCTGGTTCTAGTACAGTGGTTTCCATCCTGAATCAGATCCTCAGCTCATTAGTAGAGAGTCGAAGACCTGAAATGGAAATGTTGGGGCTCCAGGAACGAGGTTAGGAACCACCGCACTAGAATGTGTGTACTGTATGTCCCTTACAGAACAATACTGTGACAGGACCATAGTACTGTTATGGTATCAGATGGTAATACAGTGGTTCTTTGACCAACAAAACATCATAGTACGATTGTGTATGCTCAAAACAGTGGTAGTACCATGGTACATTGTCCAAAAAACAAAGTATTGCTGCAGTAAATATGTTTTATCAGGTGTTCTCTGTATCCATGCTTGAACGGTGCGAGTTTAAAGTAATGGGAAAAGCATTGTCAAGAATAAGTCTTTGAAACTGTATTTGGGGAATAACCTCCTTGCATGTTTACATTACTGCTCTTCCCCCCGCCTAATTTATTGCATCCACATTGCATTGAGAAAAGAAGTCCAAATCTGAGACAATAAAGATCTGTTGCCTTCTTCCCCTCTTCTTCCCCTCCATGTTTCCTCTGTTATTTATTTCCAGCATCACACATCTCTTCTTCCAGTAAGGATGCATCTTTGTGTTTTATGGCTGCGTGTGTCACCGAAAGTTCTTCATTCAGGAAGTGAACTAAGAAAAAAGGACTTCTTGTTTTATGCTAAATCATACTCTAAAAGTAGAACGCTGTTATGATGATGACCACATTGTGGTGAACAGTGTTTTTTTGGAACAGCGCTCCTCCAAAGCGGTTGCGCAAGACTGGTGAAACGAAACGCAATCTTCTGCATCTTGAAAATGTTCGCCTCTGACAACATAAACAGACAAGCATCTCATCAGACGTGAGAATGAACTCCAAGGACTTGTTTGCAAATTTTGCCTTCCGAGCATATTGTCCGCACCTGGGGATGAGCGCAGGAAGTGATGCGTGGCTCCCGGGGGAGTTGAAGGATATCAGCTTTGACTCAGTGACATGAGGATGGGCCCTTATTCACAATCAGAGGCCAGAAGCGAGCAGTTTGAGGACAGGTCTGAGCCCGCTAATGAAAAGCACATGTGCTTCACAAGACTCTCTGGCTCTTCCCAGCTCATCTGCCTGGCCCACACCCTTCATTCTCTCTGCATTCAGCCCTCGCTCCCTTTCAAGTCTGAAACAAACTGGCTCCTCTCACTGAGACAACATAGAAAAGCATGTGGAAAGCAAAACCTGACATACTTTCTTAGGGTTGTGCTGCTCTGGTTTCTGTACAGATCAAAACAAAGTCTGCTTTTGAGATCAGGTGACTAAATAAAATGCAGCTGCCTGTTTAGCCATTGCAGAATTAATCCAATAAATTCAATGTGAAAAGTCTTGTGAGCCAAATCTTTCCTCGTCACCTCCAATCTAGCCATGATGTTTATGGGATCGATCTCACGCACACGTGTAACAAAGAAAAATGTCCACGGTCTCACGACATGCAAGCTAACCGTTTGTGACAAGAAGTTGCCCAACATTTGTGCAAAATAAGGCTTTTTGTGCGGCGTTGGCAGCGACAAGCGACACAGAATCCACCTTTGCTTCAGGTCCCGGGACTAGCGGATGGTTTCCAAAAGTCCTCCCCAAATTCAACAGCTCATCACAGCAATGATGACAAGGCCTCACAATTAGCTCTGTTTTACAAGGGCTCGCCTGAGACAAGCTCGTAACTCACATCACTCGTCTCAGCATCACCTTGCTTTCATTAAACACCAGGTATCTTTTCGCAGTCGAGGTGTTCATAGGGGTGGCCGGCTTAGATATTTTTCAATGCTGTTTTTCGCGATGGTTTATAAGGGATCCCAAAATGTATTGTGTACAAGGAGACTTGGGTACAGCTATAAACCATGGTGTTGTGCTATCAGGCATTTGAATCATATACACATACTTTGACTTTTGATAGCAAATACTATGCCATTATAAAATGGTTATGACTTCTTACAGTAGAGCAGATGGCTAGGGGAAGCAAACGGTTTTTCACAAATTTTATAATCTATGCTATAAAGTATAGTTTTACTGAAATAAATAGGTCATTATATCAGAGCTATGTTAAAAAAAAAAAAACACAAATATACAGTTGTGAGCCATAAAAAGAAAGAAATTTCCAAAAGTCCTCCCCAAATTCAACAGCTCATCACAGCAATGATGACAAGGCCTCACAATTAGCTCTGTTTTACAAGGGCTCGCCTGAGACAAGCTCGTAACTCACATCACTCGTCTCAGCATCACCTTGCTTTCATTAAACACCAGGTATCTTTTCGCAGTCGAGGTGTTCATAGGGGTGGCCGGCTTAGATATTTTTCAATGCTGTTTTTCGCGATGGTTTATAAGGGATCCCAAAATGTATTGTGTACAAGGAGACTTGGGTACAGCTATAAACCATGGTGTTGTGCTATCAGGCATTTGAATCATATACACATACTTTGACTTTTGATAGCAAATACTATGCCATTATAAAATGGTTATGACTTCTTACAGTAGAGCAGATGGCTAGGGGAAGCAAACGGTTTTTCATAAATTTTATAATCTATGCTATAAAGTATAGTTTTACTGAAATAAATAGGTCATAATATCAGAGCTATGTTAAAAAAAAAAACACACAAATATACAGTTGTGAGCCATAAAAAGAAAGAAAATAATAATAAGAATATGATTAATGAATAAGAAGTAAAAACATTAACAGCTGTAGCAAAAGTGGCTTTCAGTGTATTTAAGGAAAACATTTTATCAGTGGCACTTACCACAAATAGATGTCTAAATGGTAAAATAAAAAGTAATAAATATATTTAGCATTAATAAATATACTATGCTGATAGTCCACCAGAATAAAGTAAATATTACAGGATCTTAACATTTTTTTTTTAATATTTTAAACATTTATTTGTATAGTATTTAGAACACATTTGAAGCAACCAGAATTGGTTCTTCATTCTCAACTTCATTCTCCAAACTGCTCATGCTAATTAGAGGTGCAGGGTTTGATGTATGTGTCTCTTTAAATGTACATTAACATTAATTTTGTCATCTTAGAGGGCCAAAGACGTATAGGACATTTGAAAAACATGCATGTAATGTTCTGAAGCTGGCAACCTGTAACTTCTCAGCGGTTAGTTTGTGAAGGGTTGGATAGGAGACCTGTGAATGCTTATTCTTAGTTAATGAACAGTTTTGAGTTAGACCTTAAGAATTTTACACTTGATAGAATTTGATTGTACTTAAAATGGGTTTAAGATTGGGGACCATCACAAAGACTTTAGTATGCAGCCTCTTTATTCTGGGAGCTTCTCTTTTTTATATACAATTAAGGGATAGATGGACCTAACAACCAATCAAAGCCACCAGCTGTGGTTTCTATGGCAACCCTCGGACCAATGGCATGAGCTCAATCTTTTTTAAAGAGCACTTCTTTGGAGGAGGGCTACAAATAACAACAATGATTGACTGCTTTATTATTTATGCTACTATAATCGTGTTGTTGTCTCTTTGGGTATAGTGTTATGGCGTGTAAATTTAGAGAGCATGGGATTTGTCTGCTGTCATTGTGGTTTGTTTGTTGGTGGTCAAGATCACTGCATACCAGAAACAAAATCCAGTCGCATGATGTCATAGACTGTGTTCATCAAATAAATCACCAATCCTATCACTTCATGCAAACCCTCAGAACCCAAGACATTGCTCGAGTCATGCTCTACACTATAATGTTCTATAATAATGACCAAACTAATTTGTTATTATTTTGCGTGGAATGATCTACACACATTTATTTTGATTGTTACTGTTGCAATGCACATTTGCTTTGTTCATATGATGTGATTTGCAGTGTGTAATTTTCTGAGATCACCTGTGGATGGAGGCACAAGCTGACTGATCGAATATCAATAAATCTATTCTAATACTGCAGCCATAACTATAGTTTCGAGTTGCCTGGCTGCATGTGTCTGTTTACTTACGATGGATTCTTAACATTCTAAAACAAAGTTACCATGATCCAGTAAGAATGTGCAGAGTTTTTTTTTTTTTTTTTTTTTCAATATTACAATGTTAAATATATAATTTATGTTATTAAATACATGTTTTAAACGTATTCTTATTTTCCACTAATTTTTAAATTTGTTATATGCATCTCTTATATAATAAATATTAATTATTTAAATTTTAAATAATGAATACAAGTATTAAATAAAATGTAAAATTGTAATATAATATTTAATACATAATAATGTATTAGTTTGTTTTTTTTTACTAATGTTTGACATTTAAGTTATAAAGTTAAAATGGGTGAGTTTTTTTTTTTTTTTTTTTTTTTTTAGTTTGGTAACATGCAAAATCTGAGCATTGGAATTGAAGTATAGTAACATGCGTAAGAGTACTACACTACACAGCCACGAGCCATTCTGAATTTGGCCAAATGAACTGCAGGGACCGAGCCTATTCAGACACTGCCTTACAGCCAATCTAATCTCAAATACGTTTATTTGTCTTATCTGCGGACTGCGTTCATGCTAGGTCGTGTGTTGCGCATCAGCTAGATGTGAGGCCTGGGGTCTGAACGTGTCTGCTTCCCTCAGAACTGCTAAGCATTTTTACCTCAAAGATGAAAAGCGAAAGATTAGACAATTATCTCCTGCTTCGCTCCAACAAACGCAGCCAAAGACAACTTCCACTGCAAAATCTGATATCGGGGAGTTTATAAGCTCTTTCAGAGTGAAAAGGTCTTTCTCAGAGGAGCCAGTGAGCTGCTCCAAAGTTTATCGAGCCTGGCTACATTTGTTTAATTCCTTATCTCTCCAAACATGTCACTGGAATCAGCACTGCTTTAGGAAATTCAATTATACCCGAACGGTGCTAATGCACCAATAGTGCTCGGTTTGACAGACAAAGCAACAATATTTATATTATGGTATCAGAATGAGTCCAGTTGCACTTGGTAGGCACCAAGATTTCCACTTATTGTATTGCGCGTGTTCCAATAACACATTCAGCGTTGCTGCCCCATTGTTTGAATAGCGCTGATGTAAGTTTACACTCATTAAATCAGCTCGTGGACAAGGGTGCTGGGATGAAAACGATCAGGTCGCCCACTCATTTCACCAAAAAAGGATATTCCATGGCAAAACTTGGTGATCCGGTGGATGTAAAACTTGAAATCGGAGAACTGTGGCAATATTCTCATTTATTTCACACCAGATATTGTAGTATGCTTATACTGATGAACTCTGGGCACTGGAACTAACGCTCTTTTGAGATTTCTTATTTGAATCATTGCCAAAATTCTCAGTGGGCTTACATATTCTCAGTGGGAGGTTTTCAACCAGCTCCTAATAGGGGGGGTTGTTTGTTTGAGTGAATTTTTTCCAGTGCCAATTCATCTGTATAATTTTTGGTAATACTGATAGCATTTGTTTGGTATTGTTTTCAAAATAAATGAACACTTTTTTTTATCAATTGTTACAAAAGATTTCTATTTCAAATAAATGTTCTTTTGAACTTTCTATTCATCTGTGAATTCTGAAAAATAAAATGTGTCACGGCTTCCATAAAAAAATTCAGCAGCACAACTGTTAATAATCAATGAAAAGGAATGTTTCTTGAGCAGCACATCAGCATATTAGAATGATTTCTGAAGATCATGTGACACTGAAGACTGGAGTAATGATGCTGAAAATACAGCTTTGCATCACAGGAATCAATTGCATATTAACATTCACATAGACACCCCCTTTTTTGAAGGTTAGTGATACAAATTTCATGACATTACACTGGCATGCTACATTTTATATTTGTAATTGCTGTGAAAAGGGACATCTTTTTATTGCTTTGCTAATTAAGTAAATGCATGCAAATGAATGCAATTGTATGGATGACCTTGAAGGGCTCTTACCAGCTCCATAACCTCCAGCCCCTAAAGCTCCTGTCTGAGTCCCAGCAGCACCTCCATATCCTCCTGCTGAACAAGAGATCGCTTCATTAGCTTCCGTCTCACGCTTATAACATGCTTTATCTGAGTCCACTCGAGCAGCACACATTACATGCTTTCAACTTCCTCACAGCATTTGCACATGGCGAGATGTGACTTCACCGACTGCCACACAAATGGACTTTGACTTTTATGGCAGTTTTATAAGTAATGACAGCTCACTCTTACTGACACAGCCTGCCAGCAAACACATGTAACTTAACTGTAGCTCCCAAGTTTGAGAAAGGATAACAAGACACTAGTGTTATCATCCTTGCTGAACAACAGGTTTATAATATAGTAATAAGCTAGACTGGACTTGAAATAAAAAGCTATTGAACATTTGCATCATTTGTAGTGTTAAATTTATGA
>NW_015540866.1:283539-298384 GCF_001515605.1 Sinocyclocheilus anshuiensis | reverse complement strand
CAGCTCTCAACAAAAACAAAGCAATTTAACAGTATATCCATGTGGGTTTACAGTGAATTTGAATTTGAAGGACAGCAATTAGAAAAACAATATTCTAATTTAAGGAGGTTTGGAACAAGGTGCTTCTACTGCAGCCAAATGCATTCATGAATCTGGCTGATTGATCGTTGGGCTGTTTGGATTGTTGGCTGGTTGATTGAATGAATGAATGAATAGGTGAGTAAAGGAGCAGATGATAAAATGAGTCAATGAGGTCTGAAGGATGGGAAACAATACATGATTCTGGTCTCAGTGGTCTCAAATCACTTCTAGAGTGTTTATGGTCAAAGCAAAATGATCTTACCTGCTGCTTTTGCTGCTTTGTATTGGGACGTCCCAGCACCTGTTAAAACCAGTACGAGTTAGAGCCCTGTCAATGCAGATGAGTTCACATCTTGTCAAGTGTAAGATGAAGATGGTTCAGCTTTACTCTCAGACACCACAAAGCGTGTGAAATGCATCTAGTCTTTGGAAGACTTTCAAAAGTTTTATTTGAGACTAGCAAGTAAACAAGATATTCACTTTCAAGTGTGCATAACGTGAGTAGCATCAGATTGTTGTATGTGAAATCCATTCCGAGCTCTGATTGAAATCAACTGACATGGCCAGTGTCATTTCTTCATTTGGTACAAATGAAAGCGGTGAGCGGATCATGGCTGTAGTTGGTTATACCTGGGTAAAATCCAGCACCTGGTAACAATCCAGCACCTCCTGGTCCTGCTCCAGCTGAACCCGGTGGCACATACACCCCTGAAACAGAAAAACACGCGTCATCAGGATCTGTCTTTCATGTTTCCCAACCCCAACCCTAACAGACACGCAAGGAGAAGAATTCAAACAAAAGCCACGTCTCTGAGGAAATCTGATTCTGAAGGCCTTGAAAGGCATTTCTCTGGACAACTAGCTGATGTCAGTCACTCCTCACGAGTTCGGGAATCGCACACGGCCTTCAAGTGAAGTCTTTGAAATGAACCCATTTTCATTTCACATTTGTTCTCAATTGTTTTCTTCCCTGACAAAACAGGATGCTTTAAAGCGCTAATACAAAAGAATGGGTTGGCGTTATGTGTGAAACTGATGCTTTGTCATCAAAGTGGATGTAGTTGTAGCACAAGCCTTGTAAACCAGCTAAATGAGTGGTATTTTACATTCATGCATTAAGCAGATTTATCCAAAGCCACTTACAAAAGAGGAACGAAGCAATTCGTCAAAGAGCCAACAATATTTGTATGCAATGTCAGGATCATTAGACAATTAGATTAGAAAGCAAGCTAGAGAAGAGGAGAAATGCTGAGAGAAAAACCGAGTGCATGCATGTAAGCTGGTTAACTGCTAGTGGAAAGTGCTTTTTCCTGAAAGCTTTGTCCTTATTTTTCATTGGCAGTATACTAAATGTCTACAAACTAAATGCTATGCACATTCAACTTAATCACAAACTTATTTTGATTGTGAAACAAATTTGTTAACCTGAACTAATCAAGTGCTTCGTAAATGAGAAATCACAAACCCCTAGAGGTTCATGATGGAACAACAAATACAGACTTTACCTGCAAATAGATGAAAGAGTTTGTTTTGAAGATAATTTATTGTTCACTATATTTATTGAAATATTAATAACAAAAGATAGCAATTTTGTAATGTCATGACTGTTTGTTTGTTTGTTTTGGAAAAGCACTACAGTATTTCCATGTATTCTTTGCCATAAGGCAAGGTTAGTCTCATGTCGTGGGCTACAGTGCATGGGCTCGGGAAAGGCTCATGATGGGTGGGCCGGTGGGTCCAATGCTTTACGACTGCTAACAGCCTCCCAGGAGGTCTTGTTAGCCTAGGCATCAATTATGAAATTACATTTCGAAGCCAGACCCGGTTTGCGTCACAAAATTGTGATGGAGAATGTGAACAGACCCTCCAATGACAAAGATTTTTAATAGCATTTGCATGTTCCTTGGAGGCCATTTAACCAAATCCATATGTCCCAGCTTCTTTGGTGTTTATTAGCAGCAATGCAGTAAGCATGGTATTTTATTATGCAGTTGCACGAATACCCTGTCATTATTCAGTAAAGGATTATACATGCTCTATTTTCATTGTTATTATTATTTTGGGGCCTAAAAAAAAAAAAAAAAAAAGCCACTCAAGGCCAGTGTTGTCATGTGAAAGAGAAAGCCACACATGGGAAGAATCACTCACAGTCGGCAGATCAGAGATTAAAACTACAAGCGCAAGCTGTGAACTGCCCTGGCATTGACTTGCAGATGAGGCAGTGAAGAAATGGAACAAAGATCTTTAATAAGCTAGTGGAAAGTTTACATATACTGTCATCTTGCCAAAACCTTCACACGCTTTGCAAGGACAGAACATTATCTCACAGATTCAAAACATGATTAGGGGTGACAAAAATTTTTAGTCTGAGGCAGGCTACACTTTTGCTGTTGGAAAAAAACAAAAAAACTTCAGCTTACAAACTGGGTTTTCATTTACTTTCAAATTGGTGCAAGTTTTCTGAAAGAAGCTTGAATGAAATGATTCAGTTTGTGCGCTGCATGTGTCTTTATGACTTACTGCTGATATCAGTAACAGTAAACTGTACTTTATCACATTATTCCGAAGACTTCACTTCACTATTTGTAGAGTGTAATGCAGTAGAAAATAATTTTAAATGCTAACATCAGTCAATTTGGCATCTGCAATCAGCTGTCTACCTTAATAACATTAATATGCATAGAGGCAAAATGCAATGATATCACAAGAAATTCATATTATCCTTTCATGTTATATGAACTTACTGTACTGGTATGAAATCATCTAGGTCTTTAGGGATAGCAAATCAATATTGGACATTTTCAATGATTGCTACTGTATAGGAATTTTCCTGAGATTTTCAGGCAAATGAAATTTTTTCCTTAAAATGACTCAAAAGAAATGGATGGTAAATGATTGAATTTTCCATTCAAATCTAAATAAAATAACATTTAGGGATCAAGGAATTATTCTTTATTATTTTTTTTTTTTTTAAAGACTGAACGTTTAACAACGCTTTATTTATACAGTAGTCTGTGATAATGTGGGCATATACAATCCAGTGGTATGTTTCTGTTAAAAATTCACATATTTAATTCACTTTACAGTGGAAATGTTGCTGTTTTAAGTCAGGTAAAGTTATCTGAAGAATTAGCGTCTAATGTAAATGAAGCACACACATGTCAGATATTCAAGAGGGAAAGTGTTGATGCGTGTCAGACAATGAGTGCGGTGGAACATTTGAGCGAACGGACGATGTGATACTGATCTGCACTGAAAACATAACCACCTTTCGGCCGATTGATGAGCGCAGAGAGAAGCTCCGCCCTCTGAACACACTCTGGACAGGAAGTGTCCGATCACCACGGTAACCATGTCACAGCCTGGTATCAGCATCAGACAGAGGATTTCCTGTCTCCGTGTGAGAGGTGAGAGCAGAGTTGTTCTCAGATACCTGTCTGCAACAAGCTGCTAGCATCTACAGCGAGTCGGCCGTCCTCAGTGACCGCTGCGGTACAGCCTCATCTGAACCTCTCTCAGAGGAAACCAGAATTACCACATGATCAAATGCAAATATGCTTTAAGTACGCTGTTTAAATGTACCTTTTGCTGATTAACTGAAGATGTAGACAAACACAGCTCATATTTTCCACTTTGTCAAGTGCTTAAATCAGTCCAGTAGCTCCTAATATTTAGTCAGTCATGCTTTGCTTGCGTCCAATAGTTAATGACTTTAGCCCTACTTATTGCATTCAGTGTTTTCGTGCAGTTGAACAAAAAGCTATTATGAATGCTTGTACAAATCCGAGCTGCCAGTAGATCTAGAAGTTGGCATCAGGACAGTTTTGTGTTTAAAGAAGAAAAAGCGTGATATATATGACTGCAGTCATAGTCCAGTGCAACTGCTGTTTTGCCTTTTCATTAAGGCCCTTCATAAAGGTACAGATTTATTAAGGAATCTCTAATGAAACGCTGTGATTTTTGGGACATCTACATTATATCAGTAACGTAATTCATAAGGTTATAAATGAATAAATGTAATAAAGCTTTGAATGGTGGTTTAATTGACGCACAGGGAATCATTAAGGCTGTTTTGGTGACTTGTTTGGCAAATAAATGACTGGTATTAAATTCACATGTTCTCTATGTGGGACGACTTGATTCCCCTCCAGGTCACGGCTAATTAACACATTAATGAAGGCATGACTCAGAGCACCACGCTCCATTGCAAATGATTGACAGTTTCAGCTTACAGCGTTGTTTGGAACATATTAGTTTGTTGATGAGAATGTTTCTTCTATGGATTAATACTTTAAGTCTTAAAAAAGCTGTAAGGCCAATTAGAGGAGTAGTTATGAAAGAGCAGTTAGGAATTTTGCAACACCGTTGCAGTTGTGCATGCAATAAATCATGCTGACGTGAAATCATGCACCTTTACTTATTTACTAATTCCTTTATTTAAATGTGATAC
Source organism: Sinocyclocheilus anshuiensis (assembly GCF_001515605.1). Classification (NCBI taxonomy): domain Eukaryota; kingdom Metazoa; phylum Chordata; class Actinopteri; order Cypriniformes; family Cyprinidae; genus Sinocyclocheilus; species Sinocyclocheilus anshuiensis. The sequence goes on along the minus strand of NW_015540866.1, from coordinate 293,853 downwards.
TGCGTCAAAGCTGAAATCTGAAAGAGATTTGACATGACTAACTGATTAAATACTGACATTATAAAAACTGATTCAAACAGATAAAAAGTCATAGCAGACAGAAGCATGACAATTACACAGTGACACAAATAAACACTTATTTTGAACTTCTCTGTCTAGATTCTGCATGCAGAAGTCACTATGAACAATCACTACAATTGATCAGTTCCAAAAAAAAAAAAAACAATTCAAATGATTTAGTAAAAAAATCCAAACTTGTGATTGATCATGTACAGGTAAGTACATACAGTATAAGCTGCAAACCCTGTAAATGAGAATTTAAGTGAGCCTGACGTACTGAGGATTTTTTTGTTGTTGTTGTTAATCATTAAATGTACTGATTGTGTAGCTTTATTTTCATATACATTAATAATTTTGAACTCAAGGACTGCACGCTTTGCTGAGCATGTGGTAGGTAAACCTACATTTTGTCAGATCTTGAAACTAGATTCCTATCTTGAAGAAAATAAAAAGGAGGATGATGAACGGCTGAAGGATGTGAGCCTGAGAATTAGAAAAATAAATCTCTGTGATGAGAAACACCCTTCCCTGCTTTTCTTCTCCTGGACACGAGCCGAGCTGCAGTGCGGAGACAGCGTTAACTTTGAGGAATGTAAAGGCAAATAAACATATGATGCACAGACTGTCCTCCATTCTTCAAGTCACTTGAAAGTCAAGATGGAAGTCTGATTTGCCTCTATTCTCCCTTGGCTGAGAAGGTAAACGATACAGACAGAGATAGGTGCTCCCTTTTCTTTTTCCATATATCAGCACAAGCCTCCTCCAGAAAGATCTCATCCAGCAAGATTAGAAAGGCTTGAATTTTGTAAACAGCATTAGCAGTGGGCTATGAAATGCCCTGTGCATTACAGTGATCTCAAAGAACCGACAGAAGCACACGTTGGTTGGTTTGCCGTAATAGGAATGGATTTGCCAGTAGACATGCTTTACAGATTTCATTTGGAAGAGAAACACCACAGCTTCATAGCTAAAGTAAAGGGTGAGCTTATTGTTCCAATGTTTCCAACCAAAATCATAATCATAATAATGAGGAATATTGAAAGAGAGGATGCTGTTTATGCAAAAACTTGTAAATGTGTCATACAAAAACATATTTAATGAACCATTTCTGGACACTTTGCATCAAGTCTTAAGAACGATTATGTCATACTGTTCCCTGAAACCCAAAATATACAGTTTTAACACAGTTCTGGTTTAACGTAATTAGAACATATGCTGTCACTGAAAACACACAAGTGTGATTTATTGTGAACTCTCATTTCTCGGATGTTTTCAACTTTCTTTTTATTGCTGGCTAAATATCATATTCATACATGCAAATGGAAAATAAAATATAAGCCCTCCTTTAATATATTTCTTTGTGAGTTTGTGAAAATGTCTCTTTAAAAACAAAATAGAAGCAAAATATTATATTCTTCTTTGATGCTATTGTTGTTGTTAGTGTAATCATTATTATTATTATTTATGGTGGATGTGCCTTAGGTTGCTGGTTGTTCCCTGTCGTTTACAATTTGCAATTAAAAAAAAGGATAAGCCACCTTGATTATATTCCAGGCTCACTCTGTGGTCTTCTGCATTATGACTGAATGAAGACCAGATATCAGATCAAGCTTTAACCCCATGACCAAGCACATTCCAGTCAGAAACCCTGTCCATGTCCTCTCCCGACTAGAGTCTGTCTCTGAAGTTGGCTGGTATGACAGCTATCCGGGCTGGTTTCGGAACAAATGATCTGGTTTAAGTGCAGGTCTTTGTTTAAATCTTGGCTCCATCTTCTCTCAGTGGAAGTAGACAGGACTCTCACTTTGACATTTACCCTCACTGGAATTTGTGGTTATATAGCAAATAACTTTCTAATGTGCTGTAACATCGAGTATCGGTTCTATACAGTTTTAGGACATAAGAGCTGTATTATGAAGAGGTGAACAGCTTTATCAGACAAAATTGCTTTTATTGTAAATAAGACCATTGAAGCTGTCATTAACCCGCTTGAATTGCTGTTAACACCACTATGAACAGAGATAAGCATGCTAAGCACTCCCATCCATATGTGTAAACAAGACCTAAATAAGACTGGTCCAAACTCAAGAGCACTCTAAAGAGCTTGATTTGAAATTGAAACTCACATTACATACGGTCCGCAACAGCTTGCATTAAGCAGACCAGCCTTAATATCTGGTGATTTCCCAGCAATGCCATCCTGTGATGGGCCGGCGACTGCTGGCTATATGAGTGTGTGGCAGGTGAGCTGTGTTTCAAAATGCCAAAGATACGGGAGATAAACTGTCAGATCTGTTAGCGGCCTCAGACTGTGAATGAGGGGGAGGTATAAATTAATGTAGCTAAATGAAGCCGCTTATCTTTGCTAGCATTCCTACAGAGCCACTGCCAACACTGCAGGAGCCCAGTCGAGCGTGGTGTTGAGAGCTGAGGTCATAATAAAGCGCTCTAGAGAGGCCTTCTCTCTGCAGGCCTGCACTATTCTCTCTATACAAGGCCACTTAGAGCGTATCACATCAGTCAACAAGTACATATGCTGGATAGCTAACTGGAGAGCAGGAAACATGGGAGGTATTTCAGGCTACCAGAACCAGAGGTTCAGATGGGATGGGTAAGATTCATATGTTGAACTATGGTTTTGCTCAGACCTGCTCTGCTCTGTGGTGTGCATCTGTTATTAGGGCTGCGAAGATAAATCGATGCAGAATCGATTCGTGGGTCGATTCTGAGATCTTCTGAATGCATTGCAGTTCTCTCTGGAATCGATTCTGAGTGCAGATTTTAACAGCAGATGGCTGTTAAATCTAGTTTTTATCCGGACACTCAAATGCTCATGAAGAAGAGCGCTTGTGCGTTCGGCTGAGTCTGTAATTTCACCTCAGCTCAGAATGCTTTTATGACATGAGATTAAAGCAAACGCAGGCCACTGTGAACACCCTTGTAATTTGCTTCAACCTTTTCGAATTTTATGAATGATTATTTTAGGTTCAAGTGTGTGTAAGGATTTGGAAACAAGCAGAGTACGGCTGTTTCTAAAGCATGCAGCGCCATCTGCTGTTCAAAACTAAGCTCAGGATCCACTCGAGAAAGAATTGCGATGCATTTGGAAAATCTCAGAAGCTATATCATTTCTTGATTCGTGATGCATCTATTTATTTTCCCAGCCCTATCTTTTATCCTTAAAAAATATCACTATATAGCTGGTCTCCAGCATATGCATTATATGCTGATGTCCTTAACAAGTACAGTTTTGCTGGTGGAAATCATGGTTCTGGTGCCACCAGCTAGACCAGCACATAAACCGGCCTTAGTGAATGAAAAGCATCGTATGCATTGTCTATCACAGCCATTACAGTGTTAACAGCGACTCCAGTCAGCAGACAGCATGGCAAATGCTCCGTTCGAATCAATCAACACGCCACTAGACATACCACGAGACATTAATTCCTTTCAGGCGAGTACAGCCAGCTCTGGAAAACAAGATCTCCAGGATGGAGTCCAGAGAGGCGCTCCCAGCACACATTTGCCATAAAGCACCTCTGGAGGAGTCACTAATCAGATTGGGAATTCATGGAGGGGGAGGGTGGGCAATTTATCATAATCCCATCTGACGGTGGAGGTGTGCCATCTGATCTGGCGGTGATTTCATACACCTTCAAGCAGAGCCAGCTGAATGTCAATGAGGAGGAGACCTAATGGATTGAACTCCTCTGATGTTCTGAGCCAGAGACTTACGCCAAGTGGTGCCTTTTAAAATGCGCCCTCCTTATTTCAAGCTTTTGTGTGCGAAAGGAGAGGCTTCTTAATTCTTACAAGACCAGAAGGAGGCAAGACCTCGCTTTCCTTTCCTTTCATCTGGCCCTCCTCTCATAGCCTGCTTGTCATTAATAGCAGTTGTCATAAAACAGCCTAATTATTTTGGCTGCAGGAGCGAGACCTGGGGCCCGTCTGCCACACAGTGCCAAACTGGAAGCATCTGCACTAATAGCCAACCAACAATGGTGTTTGAAGGGCACTGTTACCCGATACCATGCACAAAATTGATTGGCTGTCATACACTTACACATATGACAGACTTCTGAGTGATAAATTACCACAGAAGGGTATTGGAGAGTGAGAGGGTAAGCTGATATGTGATAATTGGTACTTCCACCGAGGGCTTTCCATTGTGTATGATGTGACTGCCAACTGCATAGGGAGGCTTACACAATCGATCAACAGTTTAGATACACTAGACGTAATGCCAGCTCCAATAAAGCAAACAACTCTGGGATCCCACAAGATACTTGTAACACTATATGGTTTAACGTGAAGTCTCACGGTGGGTGCTCTTGTGCCCTTGAATGAAGCTTTCAAGGGGTCAAAGTAGTCTATAATATGAGCCTTTTGGCTCCAAAATGACATTCCTTAAGCTCCGACAGGGGCTGTTCCATATGTCAGAACTGTCACCATTTAGCAGGAATGGAAGAAGAGAGACATTTAGGCTTTGCTTAAACCATCACAGTAACAGCAACGTGTCTGGTGACATAGTAACTTCCCAAGGCCCGGAAATTCCCACCTGCCCCATAACTCACTCACACCAGTAGAGAAAACATTCCACCTGCATGAGCCGTCCAAACAGACTCACAGGCTCAGAACTTTGAATTTCAGATGAAAAGTTTGGTAACTGTCCAGTACAGAGGTCATTTGATAACAATGCACCCAGAAAGCAATGTGTTCATTGTGCACAGCACTGAAAAAACCTCTCTATGGGGTAATGGGAGATGACTTTAGGCTGAATGTTTGTATACGCTCTGTCCTACAAACAGCGTTGCCTTTTGCTTAGCATTGGCCTTGGAGACGAATTGATAAATGCATGCCGAGAGGGTGAAATGTAATTTTAAAAACACTTTCCCCATTCACGGCCTTGACAGTTTTCACTTTCGGCACGCAAACATCACAGGTGCCCTACAGACAGGCCTGAGTCGTACAGACCAACGATTTGTCATGGAGCTTGAGATGTATGGAGGAAATAGCTGAGCTGTTATGGCCTCCAATACAATTATTAAAATGAACAAAGCAGACTGCTGAAATTAAGATGCGGTCCTGATGGCTTTTATGGAAAACATATCACAATTGCAAATCCTCACAGGCAACAAGAGCAGTATTTCTCCGTAATAAATTCATTCAGCATCAGTGAGATGGTGCAGAGAGAGCTCTCTTTTAGAAGCAGGCTGGAAACACATACATCAACAAGTGCCGATGAAAGTATTTTTGTGAAAATAAATAAATCATTGTGAAATACTCTGGCTTTGTTTGGAAACTGGGAACAGACCCCCACTTCCTTTCCAATCACGACTAAACATTGCACAGACGCACATCCAAGAACATCAAAACAACTGCAATTTAATGATGGGGCCAAAAAATGAGTTGGAGATTTTTTGACTTCTCCGTCTTCCACACCACAGTTTGCCTTGGTACTTGCAAAGCCATGTTCTGAGCAGAACGCAGCCAAAGACAGCGACCTAATGGGCACTTGCGCGGCTCACTGGACATCGATGTCCACCGGGAAGGTTTTTTATTTGTCAAGTCTACACAAGCTGACAGAAAGAGTCCATCTGTAGTCTTCAGAAATTCAGTATGCATGAGCTGTGTTTTCGATTAACAAACTCATCACAACCCTCCCCATCAGCTAAGCAAAGCACTCTACAATCGAGGGGAATGACCTTCAAGAGAAACAGCTCTCACCACATTCATATTCCCAGTCGAGCACTCTGGCACAAGACTGCGGAGAACTTAAACTAACATCTGTAGCTGAGTTAACGTTTATGATATTTAGTTGTAAACTCTCTGCAGTCCGCATTTGCTAGGTCGTACTACAGTATTTGCAAGCTTGAATTCTTTGAATGGTGTAAACTACCTAAACAAGTATTTGAATGCATATTAACCACAAACGTATATGAAGTGAATGTATATTAACCACAAAAGTTTAATATGGGAATCCTGTGACTTCTTAGACTTTTTAAGCTAACTAAAGCACCGGTTGTATCATATCATTATTTACTCACAGAAATGTCTTATCAGCAATAAAACACCCTTCTTTTGGTTTAAAAATTACCTGGATGTTGTTAGGCAAAAGCAAAACATACTCAAATGTGGATCATGTGAATGTCACCACACTGAATGTTTCCCATTAATGTGGACCAGATTCCTCAGTAAACATGCATGGGGTAATGCTCAAGATCTGAGGGATGCCTCTGAATTACTATAGATTTAAAAAAAAAAATGTTTTAGTTATGCATCTTAGGGCTTGTATAAGATTGCTTTGTAATCATCTGCGTCATGTCAGCATGCCAGGCCATACTCAAATGTGGATCATGTGAATGTCACCACACTGAATGTTTCCCATTAATGTGGACCAGATTCCTCAGTAAACATGCATGGGGTAATGCTCAAGATCTGAGGGATGCCTCTGAATTACTATAGATTTAAAAAAAAAAAATGTTTTAGTTATGCATCTTAGGGCTTGTATAAGATTGCTTTGTAATCGTCTGCGTCATGTCAGCATGCCAGGCACAGGTAAATGTAATGAAACTCATTACACTGAATGTATGGCTGCTTGCATATGATTAGTATCCTATCAGTATCCTCCAGTGAAAATGCACGACTACAATCAGTAGTAAACATGACCACCTGCAGCACCCATCGACTGCACAAGTTCTCCAGCTTCACTTTCTGCACAGTGCACACTTCAGGTTTCTACAAAATGTGCAGAAAAAAAAGCACTTGGGAAGCCCACAGTGTCCCTTCTATGCCAGTAATGCTTCCCAGGATTTCCTATACGAGCCATGAAAGTGCACACCTACCTCCTTGCAGCGAAGGACTCAGCTGTATGGTGAGGAAGAATCCGAGAAGGAGCAACGCAACCCTCCTGTTAGCCATCTCGCCCCAAAATGCACTGGCCCTCCCCGAATCAGCTGGTTTTATTCTCTAAGAGCTAATTACCACTTCAAAAATGTCTCAAAAAAATGAAGAGGGGAGGAAAAAAGAAAATGATACTGGACACGACGTAATTAGGAAAGGGCAAAGCCTTTGGTTCGATGGATCATTGCACTTTTTTTTCTTCTATGTCTGGTGTTGCTGTTTTTATTCTGGTCACTCCTGCCAAAAAAGCTGAGTGCTGCCAGAGAAAGAAAGAGAGAGAGAGAGAGAGAGAGAGAGAGAGAGAGATAGAGAGAGAGAGAGAAATAGAAAGAGACATGCAGGGAGGAAAGTCAGGAGAGAGGGTAGTTACAACAGTTCTCATTCCTGTAAAATGACGAGTAATTTTTTCCAGTGGCTGCTCAGTCAAGGGAAACTTGACCGATGTTTGTCTAAGAGACTTGGGGGAAATGAAGCCCATTGTTCTGAGAAGGGCATGTCGAATGGTTTGAAATGCATCTGTTACACCTGCCAGGAATAACTGTACTGACACTCATTACACATGAAAGTGTGACTGCTTGCATGTTACCTCTAATAAAATACCTTCGTGAAGCATTTAAAAAATGCACACAAACTTGTTGCAAGCTGAAAGCAAAATTAGACATTAATGGGTCGGGTAAAAAAGAAAGAAAGAAGAGCAACGCTTGCTCAAAAGAGAAAAAATCTGGGCATGCTACAAGAAAGCAATCATTCTCATAAATATGAGCATTGTGCGCTTGTAACGAGTGAACGAGAGTCAACAGCAAAAGAGACAATTGATGGGAGGGAGAGATGCTCTGGGATGGACAAACTCAGTACAGTTCAGCTACTGCACTCTTCCCAACCCTAATCCTGAGATCACTGCCAACCCTTCATTCACAGCGAGTATTTAGCCTGAGTGTATGTGCTTCTCACATACTTATTACTTACGATCCAAAGCAGGGATAGGCAACGTCGGTCCTGGAGTGCCGTTGTCCTGCAGAGTTTCGCTTCAACCCTAATCAAACACACCTCTGAACAAGCTAATCAATGTCTTTAGGATCACGAAAGCTACAGGCAGGTGAGTTTTTTTTTTTCAGGGTTGGAGATAAACTCTGCAGGACAGTGGCACTCCAGGACCGATGTTGCCTATCCCTGATCTAAAGACATGTCTCTAGCAGAGACATACATACAGGACTCCAGCCAGTTCGAGATGGCCTGAATCAAAAGGAAAATTAAAACCTCTCAAAGAAAGCTGTATTAAAGAAACACACCCTGCTCTATGTGGCACATACAGTATATGCAATGTGTATTATTTATTCCTTTAACTAAGATGATGACTTATTAGACTGTGACAATTAAGGCTGTTGGTCACATGCAAAATCTCCATGGACTAGGTGATGTGCCACAGTATCGTCAAAAAAAAACAAAAAAAAACGTATAGCTTAAGTCCAAGTTTTTTTTTTTTTTTTTTTTTCAGTCTTTTTCAGGCCTTCAAAGCATGGTGAAGATGATTTTCTCAAGGAAGCTTTGTCTCCACAGATTTGAATGGCTCCAGTGTAATTTTTCCCAGAAATGACATAAGATGGAAAGAAGGGGGTCACATCGACATCCTTGCTGCTAATGAAACAGATAGATAAAGACACACAGACAGACAGATAGACAGAGAGTGAATTTGAGTTTTTAATCAACAAGCCACATAAATGTAAAGATTTTTTTTCCCAACAGAACTTGAACTTAACACCATTTCAGGACATTTATTTACATGTCTGCAGTAGATTTACCCTCTGATACACGGTGTTCACTAGACAGATCTTTAAAAGCCTTTTTAACCATTCTATACAACCATGATTACACTGTAACACATTTCCACCAACTTCAACTTAAAAACCTTTACTTTTTAATTGCCTTTAGTTGCTTCCTCATACTTTTATTATCAAACTTGCTGTACAAGTAATTTCAGCTTAAAATATATTAAACTGAAAATCTAAGTTGAAATTTGTTAAATTATTTTGTGAGTTAAATGTAATGGGGAAAAAAACAGTCTACTGTATGTTGCCATGACGTATTGATCATGACTTATTGAACAATGAACTATGCATACAGTGTATACGGTATACTATTATCTTACACCCAAAACATTGTCCAGAGATGCAAACATGTAAGGGGAAAAAAGGTGAGAACAGGGGGCATGCTCCACATGGAATTTTTTTTTTAAAAGATAGTTGTTTTACATGCTGATTTGTAGTTACTTTAAGGTATTTAAAAATATATTTTTTATTACCTTATATGTCCAAAACTATTTAAAAATATATAAATAAATAAATAAAATAAAATAAATAATAAATAAATAACATCTTGTTGCAACATTTTACTAAAATCAAGATTGAATATATTTGGTAATCAAGTTACGAGTTACGTATGTAACCATGGTTCCCTGAGAAGGGAATGAGACACTGCGTCCTCTAGGGGTCGCTATGGGGAACGCCTCGTCATGACCCGTGTCTGAAGCATACATTGAAAAAACACCAACAACACGTTGGCCGGCGACAGCCATGACGTCACTACCGACTATAGTATAAATAGGCGCAGGGATAACACATCATCTACTTCTTCGTCTGAAGCTTGCGTCCAAAGCATGGCAAGAAACCTAGAGGACGCAGTGTCTCGTTCCCTACTCAGGGAACCATGCTTACATATGTAACCTGAGATGTTCCCTTTCAAGGGAACTTCGAACTGCATCCTCTAGGGGTCGCTATGGGGTACGGTATACCCACGCCACCATGCTGAGGGGAGTGCATGCCAGAACCATGGTGAGCACTAAGTACCAACCCTGGGACGTTAAGACAGCTGTCAGTGACATTATTCCCTATGGCCAAAGAATTCAGAATTCAGAAAGTAGCGTGCTCATAGGTAACCCTTTGATAAAGGGGAGCACTGCTAAACACTACCACGAGAACAGCCCACGGAGCGAGGAATCCAACTCCTCAGAAGGGAGAGAAGTCAAACGCTCGAAAGAAAGCACCATGCTCATAATAACCCTCAGTGGTGAGGGGAGCGATGCTTCAAAAGTGTGTCAACAGAGACACACTAGAGGTTCTTGCAAATGCCACCTTTATACTTCCCGCTCGATGCCTCAGCAAGAGGGGATATCCTGGTGACCCCTCAGGCCGACCTAGATACGTTATACCAGACAGGGCAGCCTGTTTTCTTTTTTTTTTTTTAAAGCATAGGCCCAGCCCGGACGTCCAGGAAATTTTGCAGTGCCGTGCCGGGGGCCTAATGATCAAGAAGGCTCCCGCAGAAGCATGTGACCTGGCCGCATAATCCCGGAAG
>NW_015540866.1:278475-283233 GCF_001515605.1 Sinocyclocheilus anshuiensis | reverse complement strand
GCCGCGACACTAGCCTTCTGTGCCCGTCTCTGATCCTCAAACCGAGACGGGCCAGGACCCCTGGGTTGTTCGGGCTCAGGAGAAAGGCCCTCGCCTTTATCCAGGTCTTTCAGCAGGTCAGCCTGATATGCCTGGAGCAGCACCATCATGTGCAATGAAGCGACAGTCCTACCTGCTGCTGCTGCGTATGCCCTGCCATTCAAGCGAGATGTATCCTGGAGAGGCTTAGATGGCAAGGAGGGAGTCTTAAGAGAGTATGTCTCACCCATAGAAAGATAGCTGGCCAGCGTCTCTCTCTATAGGGGCATATTCTCATAGCCGTTTATTCGCGCATCGCCTCGATGTTGGCATAACTCGTATGTTAGAATCGATGGATGCGTGAAGAAAACGGCCTCTTCCATTCCTTCTCGATCTCTGTATGGAGATCAGGAAGAAAGGAAGGCTCACCTGAGCTGGAGGGTTACGGCCAAAAAGATAACGCTCATCGAGACGACTTCGCGACGTCACTTTCTTGGCCCGCTTCCACAGCAAGTCAAGCCTCGCCGTGGCGCGATCCATAACTTCCAACACTCATCATACGCAGGGCAGGAGGATTGGGAAGGCTCAGCCTCAGCTTCTTCGCCCTCCTCAGACATTTCCAGCTCTTCCTGGGCTGAAATCAACAGAGCACTGGCCCCTGGTTCAGACGATGTTAATGAAATAACATCATCCTCCAGCGTCTCACTCTCGTCCACAGCTGACGATCGCGAGAGGGAAAACCCCTCTTTAAACTCATCAGCCAGATCCACCTGCGATCCCCACAAGCTCATTCTTCTCTGTGCCTCAGCAGCGGTGGGTCCTGAATCGCGGGAAGCAGATGGCTGCCCCTCTTTCCTCGAAAAGAGAGACAAACGAGAGCAAAGCTTTTTCACTGGAAAACGATCGCGGTGCACGCAGATTGCCCCCTCGAAGACATCGCGTGCGTGCTCTTCGCCCAAACAAACAACGCATAGATCGTGTTTGTCATCAGATGTTAAATAATGACAACACGGATGCAGACATCCTCTAAACGCTTTGCTACTGCTCGCCATAATGATATGAACAGAGATCGCTCTTACCACAGAAATGCACGCTTCAAACAAAACAGTCAATGAAGACAAAGAAGAGGATGATTCTCCCGGCGCCTATTTATACTATAGTCGCACCGGTAGTGACGTCATGGCTGTCGCCGGCCAACGTGTTGTTGGTGTTTTTTCAATGTATGCTTCAGACACGGGTCACGACGAGGCGTTCCCCATAGTGACCCCTAGAGGACGCAGTTCGAAGTTCCCTTGAAAGGGAACCCCATGTCATAAAAGATGAAATGCTATGCAGGCTATTTAAGACAACATTGGCTGATAAAATGCTAAATGTTTGCCCTCTCTCTCTTCACTGTTCCTACATGTCAGACATCAAATACATAAAATATTACCCTTTTTAGACATAGTTTGTTAAAGAGTAAAGAAAATACTACACAAAACTTACTAGCAGTTGCCAAGTGCTTATCAGTCTTACTTTTCCAATAAAAATAAGACCAGTCTACCTTTTCTGAATATAAAAAGTTATGACCAGTCTGCAACCGGCCCCAGTTCTTTATTTACCCTTGTAAGACCCCCCTCCCCCTCATTGGATCTAAGCAAATCTCATAGGTGACCTATTTTGATCTAAAAAAAGTGAGTTGTCACCTAAAGGTGAGTAGTTTGCGTCTATGCGATTGTGAACCCTTTTTCTGAACATTTCTCTGCATCCTGCACAACCGCATTAGTCCTGTGTTTAGCTTAAGGATAATAACTTTTGCCTAATGAGGCTGTGTTAAGACACTGAGTGCATTTTTTGAAAGTCAAATGCCTTTTCCTCCTTTTTTGTCAGCTTTTCTATTTTAGCTCATGTCTGGTGCTTGTCCTTTCAGCATCTTGGAGATGCCAAAAGACTTAGCTTGTTTATTAATCCAAGGAGCATGTGAATATTATCCAGACCTGCATTTGTCAAATAGTTAAGTTGTTAAAACATTCAACACTTCATTCTAAAAGTCTGGCCACATCTCAGAATATTTGTGGTTATATCTTAGAAATAATAGGGCAAGTTTAGTTCACTCTTTGTATTACACACAGGATCGCATAGTTTTGTAGTAGAAAAGGAATTCATATTAAATATCATTCCTTATGTTTTATAAAGAAGTGGATAGTGGTTGGAACACAATTGCTCAATTGCCTACAGTCACAGCTAGATATACCTGTATATTGTAGTGGTACTGCACTACAATAGTAATCTGGAAACTCTTCCAGGTATGCCGCTTCAGGTAAGACTACAGACAGTAGAAGTGATAGTATGGGTTCCAGTTGTTCATGAGGTTGTGTGGCCAGTTGACTTGGGATTATGCTAAAATAGTCCAGGATGAGCCTGCACAATAGGTATCGTGGAGATTCTTCGTGATGTACAAGAGAAGTCCTTTTAGTGGACATGAGGCAACATATTGCCAAGGCACAGTACATAAGAATATAACATACAGTATAACAACCAGTACTATGTCGGAGCTGCTGTGAGGAAAAGCTCTTTACTGAAAGCTACACCATTTAAAAAAGTTGACAGATGTCATCAGTAGTGTCACAGACTCATAGCTAGATGTTTGACTATCAGCCTAAAGTCTGATCTATACTGCAGTTTCTTCAGGCCAAAAATGGCCCACTCAGACAGGAAGGGACCATATAATTGAAATGCTAACTATAGTTTATTTAGAGATGGATAAATCTGAAATCAGATATCACACTACAATATAACTCAAATACACCAAATATCCAGCAAAGCAGGATTTATGTATCCAAAATAGTTTGCGTTTATGTGTCTCTGAACTAAAATATCTCTCAAATATATTTGACCATGAACCTCACAAATTGGCAAATCCAAAAGCTAGTTCTTCCAAGAGTAGTTAAGTCTAATATGACTTTGTTTCCAAGTGGACTGATAATAACCAGTGCATTCGGACTTAATAAATCGCCAATCAGAAAGAGAAAGATCAATGAGCATGGCAACCTAAGGCAGTGGTTCCCAAACACGGCCCTGGAGCCCCCAACACTGGACATTTCACATGTGCAGTGAGTGTTTGTTGTTGCTGCAGTCTCTGCTATTTTGTTGTTATTCTGTTTCTTTAGTTTCATTTTCTACTGTGAAACAATGGCCCGGGACAGTGTTTCCACCTTGTGGAACAACTGATTAGTGCAAAACAAATTCAATGCACATGTAAGACCTGCGTGTACAAAGTATGAAATTCATGTCACGCGCACTGTACGCTGAGCCTCGCATACACATAAAAAGTGAAGTATACTTTGGGCTTTAGAGGGTGCTCCAGGAACGTGTTTTGGAACCACTGTAACGTTCGGCCCTACTTGTCAATTTTACATGAATTGAAATGGGGTCAGATTATACTGTGTGAGAGCTTGGAGTGTTTAACCCTTGTGCAGTCTTCGGTCACTTTTGACCGGATAATTTTTCATTTTGAATTTTTAAAAATCGTAGCTTCACCAGAATGGTACGAAACTTGGTGACATGTATGGCACTTGGTATGTGAACACCAAAAAAAAAATTGAGAGCATGATTCGAAAAAACTTAGTGGTCATAAAACAAATAGTCAATAGTCACCACACTCGTGGTCTTCGGTCAAAAATGACCGACCATAGAAAATGAATGGGAAATGGGGAAAAAAATAAAGAAAAAATCTGTGTGTACAATCTACAAATCCCCCACAATGCAGTAAAAAATTGCACAGCAATGAAGGGGTGAAACTCAATAACATCTAGAGTGCAAAATCAACACACCAACTCACACACGTGCAGACAAACACTTGTACACACACACACACACACACACACACACACAGTTGTGTTTCCATGTTTTATGGGGACATTCCATAGGCGTAATGGTTTTTATACTGTACAAATCGTATTTTCTATTGCCCTACGCCAACCCTACCCCTAAACCTACCCCTTACAGGAAACTTTGTGCATTTTTACTTTCTCAAAAAAACTCATTCTGTATGATTTATACGTTTGTTTCCTCATGGGGACCTCAAAAATGTCCCCACAAGGTCAACATTTACTAGTATTACTATCCTTGTGGGGACATTTGTTCCCCATATCGTGATAAATACCAGGTACACACACACACCTATGAACTGGTGTGACTGTAACAATGCAACTATGTAAAATAAAATCAATAATTCATTGTTTATTTCTACTCCTGCATTGTGTGCTTTCCATAGCTACACGTGATACTACAATGCAGTAAAAAAAGTGGACAGCAAGGAAGGGGTTACACTCTAAAACATCAAGAGTGTAAAACAGATACATCCACTCACACACACTTACTTACACACACTCACAGACACACACAAACAGAATTATACATACTCAAATGAATTGGTATGTCTATAACCATATAGCCAAAATGAGTCAGAAGACTGAAATAAGAAGTTAAAATCAGATCAGACCCAGAAGGATTAAGCTCTGATAAAGCATTCCTGTTAATTTTTGTTACATTTTTATAGAATTTTAATGTTTTATGTAACAACATGCTTTCTGTGTTCAGGTTTGATTGTACAGTAGTAATAATAATGCAAAAACCTACACTTCATATCAACATTTAAAACAAAAAAACATATAAACCTTGACAAAAAGTAGTCTTTAGGAATGCCTTAATATACATTTAAATCCACAACCTAATAAAAGTAAACAATTATGTATAAAA
>NW_015540866.1:277903-278268 GCF_001515605.1 Sinocyclocheilus anshuiensis | reverse complement strand
TATTAAAATCCCCAATCAAATAAAAGTAAACAATTATGTATAAAAACAACTAGGAAATTCACAAGCCTCTCTATAGAGTCCTATACAGGAATCTAGTGGTTACACCATTAAATTACAGGTTTTTCTTTCTTTTGCTCTCACCAGGAGGTGCTATTCTGCCTTCAAAATTGTGATTTTAAAGGCCTAGTTTCTATTTTAATCTGAAATACTGCATTAATTGAAAAATAATTGTAAAAAATTAGAAAAAACATTGTTGTACTATTTTCAATGGGAAAAATTGATCATAATCATTGCATAAATATTAATTAGTACCATAAAATTCTCTCAAAATACAAAAGAAAAAATATTATTGAACAAAACTATAT
>NW_015540866.1:272173-277582 GCF_001515605.1 Sinocyclocheilus anshuiensis | reverse complement strand
AATACAAAATAAAAAATATTATTGAACAAAAATATATTAGATTGATTTTACTGAAGAAAAAAAAAGTTAAATTTCAGGTGTCCGGTCACTTTTGACTGCGAAGACCATGAGGGTGACTCCCAAATGAGGAGCGCACAAGTTAAAAAGATGAGACAGACAGCAATGTTAAAGTGAAAATAGAATGTGCATTTACAATATTCACAAGAGACTTAAAACAACACAATAAAACTAGGAAACCTCAGGCTGTTAAAAGCATAGAGTCCATAACACCATACCCTAAAACAGTCCAAATGAATGCCAGTGTGTTGATAGTTGATAGTAGTTGATAATGCAAGTGTCCAACAGTGTATATACAATCCAACTGCAAGTCCAAATGCTTGCATCTGGAAAGGTGAGTAAACAAAACTCCACAGGCCAGGAATGGTATATAAGCACATTTTATAGTGAGAGAGTGTTAGCTAGGGATGGCTGACGTGAAACTGACGTTTTGACACGGTGTCGTGATCCCGAAGCGCAGATGTTTTGAAACATTGCTCCAAAGTGTGATTCAAAACACCCATGTCACGTGACTAAGGCGAATCAAAGGGTGTTTCACAAGTGTTTCGAGACACAAATCTGCTTTTGATTGACAGGGTTGGGAACAAACCACACAATCGCACATCTGTCTTAACCTAACTCCCGCAAAGTATAAAAGTGGAGTTAATGCAGCAGAACAATTCATATATTTAAATAAAAATCTTTATATGTAAAAAATGCCAGGCGTTGTGGCTTGGTGCCTTTTATTAATGTTCTTTTTTTCATGACCAAAATAACATATTCACAAAGAGTTCATTCAGTTGTCAGAGAGATGTTACAACACTACAAGAACAAAACAATGAAAACACAACTTTCAAATATTTATTATAATTATATACATGCTTCATCTGGGATTCGAACCTAAAGTGACAGGTTCTGACAACATGCCAATTGTGCACACTAACCACTCCCACAACTCACATGGTGAAATGATGAGCACAACATATACATTACAATTCGTCAATTCGCTTAACTGATTCGTTGTCAATGCTCACAGGCAGACCAAGAGTCACTTAAAAACATACATTAAAACAGGCAAGAGAATTAAAATGGCTAATACAACATGTAAACCTATTAAAACTCAAATATACATAAAATCATTGTGATGTTTTATTAACAAATTTTGGGAGGAGCACACGCAGATAATCAATGCGGCCAATTCACTATCAGTAATCACATCATCTATCCAGCCACCACGAGAGAGAACCACTATAGATAATCATAGCAGCCTTACCTTCATTCTCTCTAGTATTTCAGCATCCCTCCACCACCCCGACTCCTCACCGTCGACCCATTCCTAGGGGGGAGAGCACTCTGTGTTCAGGCAAATGCTGAGCTCGGAGCCCTTTCCCTGGACAGGGGGGAGTGCCCTGGGTTCGGGAAGAATTACTGAGCTCAGAGCCCTCTTCTCGGACAGCACACCAAATACGCATACTATTCTTCTCGCTTTATTATCTGCAAGGCGAACTTGTGAATTATATATTGAGCAGGTTAAAATGTGTCCTGTGTGACAGTGTCACACTTACTGACTAAAGGTTATGTTTACACAACACCATTTTAACTAAAAATGGAAAGCTCTAGTTAAAGCAGATTTATAGTTCCCAGCATGCTTTGCTTCTGATAAAGAACATTTAACTCAAACATTTTAAAATTAAGTGTTATGTTATGTGTTTTTGCTCAATATTAATATAGGAGGAGATATTTTATTCTTTAATGTTGTATTCTTTTGAAATGTAAAAGTGTTTCTGGTATGTGTAAGTTTGTGGGGTTACCATTGTGCGAATGTAGAAGAGTAGAGTCTGTGGTCAGGAAGATGATTGGCCAAACACTGTTAAATTATATGTTACTTCATTTAAAAAGTAACGGTAGTGCACTGTTCAGCACAGTGATAGTCTATTCACTAAGTGCTTTATTATGAGCAAGTGTGCTTATGCTACTGTAAACTAGCTATGTTTTAAAATATGAAACATGTATATCAACTGATTATTAAATATATAGCCAAAATGAGTCAGAAGACTGAAATAAGAGGTTAAAATCAGATCAGACCCAGAAGGATTAAGCTCTGATAAAGCATTCCTGTTAATTTTTGTTACATTTTTATAGAATTTTAATGTTTTATGTAACAACATGCTTTCTGTGTTCAGGTTTGATTGTACAGTAGTAATAATAATGCAAAAACCTACACTTCATATCAACATTTAAAACAAAAAAACATATAAACCTTGACAAAAAGTAGTCTTTAGGAATGCCTTAATATACATTTAAATCCACAACCTAATAAAAGTAAACAATTATGTATAAAACAACTAGGGAATTCACAAGTCTCTCTATAGAGTCCTATACAGGAATCTAGTGGTTACACCATTAAATTACAGGTTTTTCTTTCTTTTGCTCTCACCAGGAGGTGCTATTCTGCCTTCAAAATTGTGATTTTAAAGGCCTAGTTTCTATTTTAATCTGAAATACTGCATTAATTGAAAAATAATTGTAAAAAATTAGAAAAAACATTGTTGTACTATTTTCAATGGGAAAAATTGATCATAATCATTGCATAAATATTAATTAGTACCATAAAATTCTCTCAAAATACAAAAGAAAAAATATTATTGAACAAAACTATATTAGATTGATTTTACTGAAGAAAAAAAAAGTTAAATTTCAGGTGTCCGGTCACTTTTGACTGCGAAGACCATGAGGGTGACTCCCAAATGAGGAGCGCACAAGTTAAAAAGATGAGACAGACAGCAATGTTAAAGTGAAAATAGAATGTGCATTTACAATATTCACAAGAGACTTAAAACAACACAATAAAACTAGGAAACCTCAGGCTGTTAAAAGCATAGAGTCCATAACACCATACCCTAAAACAGTCCAAATGAATGCCAGTGTGTTGATAGTTGATAGTAGTTGATAATGCAAGTGTCCAACAGTGTATATACAATCCAACTGCAAGTCCAAATGCTTGCATCTGGAAAGGTGAGTAAACAAAACTCCACAGGCCAGGAATGGTATATAAGCACATTTTATAGTGAGAGAGTGTTAGCTAGGGATGGCTGACGTGAAACTGACGTTTTGACACGGTGTCGTGATCCCGAAGCGCAGATGTTTTGAAACATTGCTCCAAAGTGTGATTCAAAACACCCATGTCACGTGACTAAGGCGAATCAAAGGGTGTTTCACAAGTGTTTCGAGACACAAATCTGCTTTTGATTGACAGGGTTGGGAACAAACCACACAATCGCACATCTGTCTTAACCTAACTCCCGCAAAGTATAAAAGTGGAGTTAATGCAGCAGAACAATTCATATATTTAAATAAAAATCTTTATATGTAAAAAATGCCAGGCGTTGTGGCTTGGTGCCTTTTATTAATGTTCTTTTTTTCATGACCAAAATAACATATTCACAAAGAGTTCATTCAGTTGTCAGAGAGATGTTACAACACTACAAGAACAAAACAATGAAAACACAACTTTCAAATATTTATTATAATTATATACATGCTTCATCTGGGATTCGAACCTAAAGTGACAGGTTCTGACAACATGCCAATTGTGCACACTAACCACTCCCACAACTCACATGGTGAAATGATGAGCACAACATATACATTACAATTCGTCAATTCGCTTAACTGATTCGTTGTCAATGCTCACAGGCAGACCAAGAGTCACTTAAAAACATACATTAAAACAGGCAAGAGAATTAAAATGGCTAATACAACATGTAAACCTATTAAAACTCAAATATACATAAAATCATTGTGATGTTTTATTAACAAATTTTGGGAGGAGCACACGCAGATAATCAATGCGGCCAATTCACTATCAGTAATCACATCATCTATCCAGCCACCACGAGAGAGAACCACTATAGATAATCATAGCAGCCTTACCTTCATTCTCTCTAGTATTTCAGCATCCCTCCACCACCCCGACTCCTCACCGTCGACCCATTCCTAGGGGGGAGAGCACTCTGTGTTCAGGCAAATGCTGAGCTCGGAGCCCTTTCCCTGGACAGGGGGGAGTGCCCTGGGTTCGGGAAGAATTACTGAGCTCAGAGCCCTCTTCTCGGACAGCACACCAAATACGCATACTATTCTTCTCGCTTTATTATCTGCAAGGCGAACTTGTGAATTATATATTGAGCAGGTTAAAATGTGTCCTGTGTGACAGTGTCACACTTACTGACTAAAGGTTATGTTTACACAACACCATTTTAACTAAAAATGGAAAGCTCTAGTTAAAGCAGATTTATAGTTCCCAGCATGCTTTGCTTCTGATAAAGAACATTTAACTCAAACATTTTAAAATTAAGTGTTATGTTATGTGTTTTTGCTCAATATTAATATAGGAGGAGATATTTTATTCTTTAATGTTGTATTCTTTTGAAATGTAAAAGTGTTTCTGGTATGTGTAAGTTTGTGGGGTTACCATTGTGCGAATGTAGAAGAGTAGAGTCTGTGGTCAGGAAGATGATTGGCCAAACACTGTTAAATTATATGTTACTTCATTTAAAAAGTAACGGTAGTGCACTGTTCAGCACAGTGATAGTCTATTCACTAAGTGCTTTATTATGAGCAAGTGTGCTTATGCTACTGTAAACTAGCTATGTTTTAAAATATGAAACATGTATATCAACTGATTATTAAATACAATAAATATATATTTCCATATATGTGTGTATATACACTGCATGAGTTCACTATATATATGTTCAATATATTTTTAGACATGCAGTAACATATCTTATCACATGTACATCTATATATTTTAAAGTGTATTACCGAATATAAAATTACATATATTGTGATATATAAGTAAATATATTGTCACATATTTTTCAAAATATGAAAGTGGCCATTCCTTATTATTCAATGTATTGTAATACATTTACACAATACATTCTGTATAATTTCTAATATACACCGTTATGTCATTTAAATATATATAAATCATTCTTATATTAGGAAATATAATTTTCAGGTCAAGGTCAAGGAGAGGTGGAGGATCTTTTGCATGTTTTACCTTCTATAACTGAGGGCCTAAATACACAGGTAGCAATCAAAGGAACAGAGAACAGGTGTAACTTTCTTATTTTTGTACAATCATTTTAATGTAAACATACCCTAAGGCAGATACTGCAATGTGCTGCTAGATATAAAGAGCACAATGAGGTAATATAATCCAAGGAGTGCTTTAATAAATCCAACGAGAAAACAAAGAAAAATCATCAATACAAACAATACCGGAAAGAGAACTGAGGCAGACTGAGGGCTTGAATACGTAGGGAACATAATCAGGGAGAAAAAGAACAGGTGTGGAGCTAATTAATC
>NW_015540866.1:256265-272139 GCF_001515605.1 Sinocyclocheilus anshuiensis | reverse complement strand
AAAAAAAAAAAAAAAAAAAAAAAAAAAAAAAAAACACAAACGAACAAGGGAAAACAGGCAGGCATATTGAAACAGGGGAGAATGAACCGCACAGATACTATTTGAACTGAACTGAGCTTGACGATGACATCACTGAATCAATGATGAACTGATTTTAACTGAAAATTGAGTGTTTACTGTTGTCCTTTTGCATTAATACACACTATTTTCCTATTTAATACTGTAAAGCTGCTTTGACAATCTCTATTGTTAAAAGCGCTGTATAAATAAAGGTGACTTGACCGGGATGAGGGAGCCCGGTGGAGTCAGTGGGATGACAGGCCATGGTGGAGACGAGGGAGCAAGGAGCCAAGACGGAGCCGATGGGTTGGAGGGCCGAGGTGGAGTCCAGGACTCAGAGGCTGGAGGCGGAAACAGGGGATGCTCAGATGGTGCTGACTGAGGGCAAGCTGAAGGACTGACAGGAACTAGTGGAGACAGGGCTGATGAATTGACTGGTTTTAGGAGAGGAGGCGGGAGATGGAGGTGGGGAGGTAACACAGGAGAACAGGAGCTGGGCTCATGTGGTCCTAGAGGGAGCAATCTCCTTGCTCTAGGAGGAGCTGGACAATGGGAATATTCCTCCAGAAGGAGAGAAACAAAACAACAACTAAAAGAAAGAAAAATGCCACAAATTTACTTTTGGTCCAGTATTCTGTAACGTACTGCTAGATATAGAGCGCACAATGAAGGAATATAATCCAAAGAGTACTTTAATGAGGAATGAATGAAGCATTTATGTAGCGCTTTGTGTATTGTTGTACATCCAAAGTGCTTTAGATTTACAATGTGACCCTACTGAACACCACTGCATGTATGTGTGACAAGGCCAATTATGCATTAAAACGTTCAATTTAATGACCATTCTATATTAATGAATGAATGAATGAATGAATGATGCATTTATATAGCGCTTTATTGTGTATTGCGCTTTATTGTGTACACCCAAAGCGCTTTACAATCATGTGGGGGGGGGGTCTCTCTCCTCAACCACCACCAGTGTGCAGCATCCACCTGGATGATGCGACGGCAGCCACAGGACAACGGGAGACTGGGGGCTTAAATACATGTGGAACAATCAGGGAAAAACAGAACAGGTTTGGAGCTAATTAATCAAAAAAAAAAAACATAGAAACAAACAACGGAAAACAGGCAGACCTACTGAAATGGGGAGACTGAATCAAAACAGAATTAAACAAAACCAACATGTAAAGGCCGTTTCACACTGAGCGCGATGCGAAAAAGTGAAGCGAATCGCCGACAAACGTTGCCTTCACAACAAGCGCGAAATAATTGATCGCCTTATGCTAATTCACACCTGCACGCTAGGTGGCGCCAACCAACAATGCATTTTTCCTCCGATATGTGTCTCATATATGGATTTAACATCGTCCGCTGCTCAATATACAGCATTAAATGAAGAAATAAAATTTGGTTCTATGCCAAAAACACAAACTATCTATAATGCTTACAAGAAAACATCTTAAAATACAAACAGAAGTAGCATCAACCCACATTTGAAAATTTATGTACGTTAATCATTAATGTTTTTGCTTAAAACCCACTTTAAACCATTGAGTGTTTGTAATAACTTCCGATTGTGATCTATAGTTGACTGATTATATAATAGGCAAACAAGCACTCTTTTTTTTATAATAATGCCACACTGCTTATTGTCATAAACATCCTTTGTTTTAAAAATACCATGAGCTGCATACAAAACACATACAGAAAATATATCGTCATAATCAAGTCTATTTGCTTTCATATTTCGTGTGTAGAAATATATTTCACAATTTTTTTTTTTTAATACGGAGGATCTAGACTCTAGAGAGTTAATGTGCTCTGACTCATAACACTCGCACATGTGGAAGAAAACGGACACTCCAGATCACATAATTCAGTGGAGAATTAATAGAAATTATATTAAGAACATGAGAGAATAAATCTGTTCTCAGATACCAATGATAGCAAGAACTCGGCATCCACTCTCTCTTCTCAGAATACTCTTCTTCGGTATTTGTTTACACTGCACAGTAAAATCCCGAGTGTTAAATTAACGCTGCTCGGAGCATATATGGTCCCACTCTAAAAGAGTGTTAAAGGAACACTGAAGCAGTGTTAAAGTTAATGAGATAATTCTGTGATTAATTAAGTGCTGATTGAGCATTTGTGATGAACAGCTGCTGTTAACAAGCAGAATCACTGAAGAAAAGAGAAACAAGAATTACAACTGATTTCAGCCACAGACTTAGATAAAATCAACTGAAATAAAAGACATTAAATCTCTCAAGATCTCAGCAGAAGATGATTAATCATCTCCACAAACAGCATCAGCAGCTTCATGCATTACTAACCAGTTAGACTATCTATCGAATGATCGCGCCAAACAGTCACGCAGAATTTTCACGTTCAGTGTGAAAAGCCCTTAACAGATACTAGTAAAATTGCTACTTACAATAAAGTGAACTTCAACAAAAAAGTTGGTCATGGAAAGAAGACAGAGAAAGATCAACACATCAAAAACATTTGAATGATTGGAAACAGGAGGAACAAAAAGGCATTGATCATTCAGTGACCTCAGCTGCTAGGAGGGAGTATACATTTGAGATAATGAATTGAGGTAGAGAGGAGCAGATCCAATGGTAGCCCTAAACACCACCATAAAACCCTTATATTTGATTCTAGCCAAAACTGGGAGCCAGTAGAGTGAGATCAGGAGGGGTGTGACGTGGGTCAACCGAAGTACTGTACCTGTCGTGCCTAAGTCAGATCTGGTGGTTAACAGCATAGATATGTATAGCTAGATGCCCTAATAGCGGCAGTTTCTATGAGCCGCAATATGTAAGCCATCCGCCATATTGGAATGGTCAAAGCCAGTACGAGAACACTCGAGAGCAAGTTACTGGTGCATATGCACTGCAACTGTAGTTATATGCATGTATGAATATCTATATCTTCAATAGACCTTAGAACAGTGATCTTCAAATCTGGCTCGCGAGATCCACTTTCCTGCAGAAGAAGACAGAGAAAGATCAACACATCAAAAACATTTGAATGATTGGAAACAGGAGGAACAAAAAGGCATTGATCATTCAGTGACCTCAGCTGCTAGGAGGGAGTATACATTTGAGATAATGAATTGAGGTAGAGAGGAGCAGATCCAATGGTAGCCCTAAACACCACCATAAAACCCTTATATTTGATTCTAACCAAAACTGGGAGCCAGTAGAGTGAGATCAGGAGGGGTGTGACGTGGGTCAACCGAAGTACTGTACCTGTCGTGCCTAAGTCAGATCTGGTGGTTAACAGCATAGATATGTATAGCTAGATGCCCTAATAGCGGCAGTTTCTATGAGCCGCAATATGTAAGCCATCCGCCATATTGGAATGGTCAAAGCCAGTACGAGAACACTCGAGAGCAAGTTACTGGTGCATATGCACTGCAACTGTAGTTATATGCATGTATGAATATCTATACCTTCAATAGACCTTAGAACAGTGATCCTCAAATCTGGCTCGCGAGATCCACTTTCCTGCAGAGTTTAGCTCTACCCTAATCAAACACACCTGAGTTCGCTAATCAATGTCTTCAGGATCATTAGAAAAATCACAGCTAGGTTTGATTATAGGGTTGGAGCTAAACTCTGCAGGAAAGTGGATCTCACTAGCCAGATTTGAGGATCACTGCCTTAGATGCTTTTGGTAAACTAACACAATACAACAGGACAAAGTCGTTAACTAACAAGGCATTTAAAAGGTAGGGTACAACGGGGCTAAAGGCACATCTTAAAGGGGCCATATGATGTTGCTAAAAAGAACATTATTTTCTGTATTTGGTGCAATGAAATGTTTACGCGGTTTAAGGTTAAAAAAAAACAAAAAAAACACATTTTCCACATACTGTACATTGTTTCTCCTCTATGCCCCGCCTTTCTGAAACGTGATTTTTACAAAGCTCATCGTCTGAAAAGCGAGGTGTGCTCTGATTGGCCAAATGCGCGAAGCATGTGATGGAAATGTTACGCCCCTTACTATATTTTGATGCCCTGTCCGGCCGGAGCGACGAGACAAAAATATTAAAATCCATTATAAATGATTTTAAACCACAGTTACAAAAAAAATAACTGAATAGATTGCTTGCACATTGTATGAAGGAAAACAAACAAAGGTTTGCAGTTTGAAAGAACTCCTTCGTTTTTTCCCCTCTTCATACACAATTTTGGAAGCAAATCAAAGACCCATATAAACAAGGTAAAACAAAAAAAAACAATTGCAAACGACAAGGTTTTCAATACAAGCAATTAAATAAATTGAGTAGCCCCCTTGTCGGCGTTTTCCCGACACATTAATAAAGTAAACAACATCAGCAGATTCGAGGCATTCTCTCCAAAATAAACACTCATCAGCGGTCCATAAAAGGGGGGAAAAACAGGATTAGTTAATTCGATACTCTCAACCAAAAAAAGTCATTTAAACTGAAACGGAAATGAAATGAAGGTCAGTAATACGAGTCGTTCACTTAGAGCGAATCGCGAATGTGTGGTTGAAGTGCGTGCGATTAGGTGCGTTTGTTAGTTTGTGTTTGTGTGCGAGCGTGTAAAATACCGCTGACCATGACTGGCAGGGAAAAGTTCTGTGGGAGGCAGCGTTTTCTCCGGAGTTGCAAAACCCAATGGAATGGCGATCTTGTGAGTTCCTTCAGCAGTTCGTCACACTCTGCAGCCGGTGGATCTACATTTCCGCACTCACCCCGACCAAATACAGCGTGTGTCTCGCTCCTGCCGATCAACTCCTCAGATGAGACTCACATCCATTGTGTGGCTTGCTCAACTCCTCTCTTGGAGTCCGCGTTTACCAACTCTCTCTTTTTCCTATTCTTACTTCCTTTTTATAATTTCCGCCTAATTGTTCACCATCCCGATATGGGCACGGAAGGGGCGGATCGCGTCAAGGATCAGACAAATATACACGTGCATCTTGAAAAGCGGATGTTTTGGAAAGTGCTACACCACGTTTTTGTGCAATCTAGTGGTTTAGAGCAAAATAATATCTAAGGCGCCTTTTACCCAGGGGTAAAAGACACCTTTTAAACATTTTTGACTGAAAAGGGAGAAGAGAGACTGGTCTGTAGTGGAACTGGTTGTTGATGGTTGCCACCTTATCTGTAAAATAGTTTGCAAGTCATCAGCAGCCAGAGAAGAAGTGGGAGTAGGTCAAGAGGGACAGAGAAGAGAGGAGAATGTGGTGAATAGTTTCCAGGTGTATGAAATGTTCGATACACTATATGATTATTTTTTTAGCAAGCTAGTTACCAAGGAAGTGGGCTATTTAAATGCTGTGACTGAAAAAGTTGATGAGGCTAAAAAATTTGGTAACACTTTAGTGTAGGGACGAAATCTCACTATTAACTAGTTGCTTATTAGAATGCCTATTATTAACATATTGGCTTGTTATTAGTACTTATAAAGCATATATTCTGCATGACCATATTCTACATCCCTAATCCACCCCATACCTAAACTTAACAACTACCTTACTATTAATAAGCAGCAAATTAGGAGTTTATTGAGGCAAAAGTCATAGTTAATGGTTTGTTAATAGTGAGAATTGGACCATAAAATAAAGTGTGAGCAAAAATTATTTGGCCACTATGCTTAGTGGACAGCAACCACGAATGTTAAAATCTCCTGTAAAATCACCCAAAAAACTGCTAACTCATCTTGGAAATCAGCAAATCTTTATTTGTATTCGTTTTGGGAGTTGGTGTACCACAGCAATTGTCAAGTAAAATTATAGTAACATCAACTGAAGTTTAAAAGTACTTTATTTCTCCCATCTAATGGTTCTGTGTATCAAAGTATCTTCAAAAACTGGTGCTAGTCCTCCAGCTCGACAACATGGATGACTGTCCATGCTGCTACGCCAAAAGCGAAGATGGATGATATACAAGGTATTGCATAGTTGCATGTAGGTGCACAGATATTACACACATATGATGGATCCAGGAGACACTACCACATAAAACAGGTGCTATCCAATTTTTTGTGCCAGTGAGCTCATACCGGACATGTACTCTAATTTGGTCACCATAAAAAAACATTAAACAGTTTTTCCTCCACAGCAACTCTTTTCTCTGAGCCATTCTGTGCCTGATTAAATAGTCCTTCAGCCGACCATCTGATGTTCAAAAGTGTTTATCGAGTTAAAACATAAAATAAACATAAAATCAACAAACCTATTAGCACACTATAGTGCTGATAACGAGCCATGCGCAATGGTGCCATCTTGCTAAAAGTTGTTTACAGTTTTCTTGGGTGTCTATGCTTTATTTTTGTGCAAACAGATTTTGGACCATTTTTCAATGATAATCCAACTCTAACCAATACAAATTACAGTTAGTGAACTGAAATGATCAGGTCATACCATGGATTTTCAACTGGAATTTTGTCTGGGCTCTGAGCAGGACAGTCCCAAAATGTCTTTAAAGTATTTTCTGCTTTGGGCCGCTGTCAAGGAAGAAAATGTGTCTTTGGTTTAAGTGTAGATTTGCAGAACTAGATGACATCTTCTCTTTAGGGATTTGTCTGTATTTGACTGCTGGTTGCACTTGATGGCAACAGGTTTTCCAGTTCTTTCAGCTGAAAATGTGAGCCCAGACCATCACACTGCCATCACCATGCTTGAATGCAGAGATGGTTTTATGCCATTTTGGGCATTCGGTTTGTACTAGGGCTGCACGATAAATCGCATGCGATATTTAATGCGCATCTTATCAGTAAACCATGTTCATATTCGCGCGATTTTTTGCGCAACTCGTCAGTGAACAACGGCTCTGTGTAGTTAATGCTGCTCCATGTGAAAGCCCGCAGGTGATGGAGATTTACCGCTGATTACAGAACCGGCTTTCTGACAAGATGCGCATTAAATATCGCATGCGATTTATCGTGCAGCCCTAGTTTGTACCAAACTTAATGCTTTGCTTTCAGGCCAGCTCATCAGACCATATTCTTCTTTCGCCAAAAGGTTTCAGGTTTTGTATCAGGGTTCAAAAGCAAACTACCAGCATGACTTAATGTTGGCCTTTCTCAGAAGTGGCTTCCTTCAAGCAACGTTCTCAAAGAGACCAACTCCATTAAGTGCTGAAGAGTTTGTTGATGTCTGGACAGCTTTTCAGCCAAAAAGCTCTGCAACTCTATCAAAGTTTTAGACATCTTGTACGGCTGCTCAATTTAGACTGCCTAATCTTGCTGTTGGTTTGGGTTTATGCCACATCTTTTTTTTCCATTTTCTCATAATATACTTCTTTTTTTTTTTCCAAACCATTGTATAATCTTCTCCATCGTTTTGAATGCATTTAGTAAGGCCTGTAAAGTTTATGACTCCCATTACTTATCAATTAAAACAGAGATACTAAATAATCCATTACTTTTTTCTTCATTAAAAATGAACTTTTCCACGACATTCTAATTTATTGAGATGCACCTGTAGGCTAACATATTCTTAACAACAAAAGTTTTTAAAAAATCCATTCAAATTTGCTTTAATTTGACAAACACAGCATAATGATAATGTATGTAAGGGATATAGTCAACCGGTCAACCCCGACAGTGTAATCAGGATCGCGATATGAGGAGGGAGAGTTTCTATCACCCTGAAAGGGTTTATCCCTTACACAAAGAAAATATATTTCCTAATATATGAATGATCAATATATTAAATGACATAACGGTGTATTAGAAATTGTACAGAATAATATATTGTGTAAATATATTACAACAAATTGAATAATACATAAGGAATTGCCACTTTCATATATTGAAAAATATGTGACAATATATTTACTTATATATCACAAAATATGTCATTTTATATTCAGTAATACACTTTATAATATATAGATGTACATGTGATAAGATACTTTACAGCATGTGTAAAAATATATTGAACATATATTTACTCATGCAGTATATATTCACATATATGGAAATATATTTTTTTATATTTAATAATCATTTATGATATACACATTTCATATTTTAAAATATAGCTAGTTTACAATAGCATAAGCATGCCTGCCCATAATAAAGCACTTTATTATAAAGCACAGACTATCACTGTGCTAAAAATTGCACAGCCATTGGTTTTTAAATAAAGTAACATATAATTTAACAGTGTTTGGCCAATCGTCTTCCTGAACACAGACTCTACTCTTCTGCACAAACTTACACACACCAGAAACACTTTACATTTCAAAATAATACAACATGAAACACTAACAGATCTCCCCTATATTAATACTGAGCAAAAACACATGACACTTAATTTTAACATGTTTACTCTCCTTTAACAGTCAGAAGCAAAGCATGCTGGGAACTAGAGATCTGCTTTAACTCATTGCGTGAATGTGTGTATATATACGTATGTGTGTAAAAAACTAACACTTGCTTCTCTAATCTTTTTGTATTCTATCTATTTGTTTTCATTTTATTTATTATAATTAACAAAAGCAAAAAAGGCCTCTAACACTAGCTTGCTCTATTATTTTTCTATTATGTCTGTTTTCTTTTTATTATACTGTTTTTTCATGGCTTTTTGGCTTTTCATAAAGTGTTTTTTTCAGACTAGTGGAAAGAAAACATCCAAAAGACACTATTAAGTGTTTCTTTTATAGCACTTTATCTATTTGTGTCAATAGATTTCAATTACAATACATATTTTTAAAGGCCGCTTTCTCAAAATTATTTTTTTCTCCTACACTGAGTCATAAATCTCCACTCGCTACTCACTTACACACACCAGACTTTACATTTTATTCCTGTCTATATTCTGAAGGTTTTTACAGAGGGATTTGTTCATATACAATTTGCTTGATTATATACAACATTTTATTCCCCCCATAATTGTGAAAATATGTTGTTTTCTGGCTGTTCAAAGTATTTTCTGAATTATGGAGTGACAAAAAGAGATACCCAAAATTCCCTCTGTAAAAACATTTGCCTCTAATATGTCAAAAAAAAATAAAGAAGAATTTTGAAACTGACTTCATCCAGTGTTCATATTTTTGTACTAGAAATGTATGCAAATTAGCGCATATTTCATTAAATAATGCATCATTTGCATATTTAAATATAACATTTTAGAAAACTTGTAATACAAAAATTGTTTGCAATTATCAATGTAATCAATCAACTGGGTAAGTAAGGTGATAATTAGTAGTTAATTTTTTTACCCTATTTACCTGCTGTGTCTCGCCTTCAAAAAAAAAAAACCTTGCTATGTGTACTGTGTTAAGCTAACTGAGACTTGTTATAGCACTTGCGTATCATTGCTCTTTTGTTGATTTTGATTGCTTCCATTGTCCTCATTTGTAAGTTGCTTTGGATAAAAGCGTCTGCTAAATGACTAAATGTAAATGTACATACATTCACATTTATATGGGAGCATCTATGTGCAATATATACGCAATAAAGACTCAAACATTATAAATATTAGATTTATCTTCGTCTTCATTTCAAAATATATTTGTATGTATCAATATATAGCCATACATTGTCAATGCATATATTGCTGTATATTGAAAAATATAACCACTAGTTTCCACTATATGGAAATGTATTATGTAATATATCACATATTTTACAGTATATTCCCATATAGTTTTGTTCCGTAAGGGATGACCCATTGAATGTGTGCTTTCCTGCTTATTACACAGCTACTTAGGGGCAGCACAGTGGTTCGGTGGTTAGCATTGTTGTCTCACAGCAAAAAAGCCCCCAGTTTCAACCCGGACAGGGACGAGAGGTCTTTCTGTGTGGAGTTTGCATGTTCTCCCAGTGTCAGCGTGGGTTTACTCTGGTTTCCGCCTAAAGACATGCAGGTTAGGTAAATTGAATTAAAGATT
This sequence comes from Sinocyclocheilus anshuiensis, assembly GCF_001515605.1. Taxonomy (NCBI): domain Eukaryota; kingdom Metazoa; phylum Chordata; class Actinopteri; order Cypriniformes; family Cyprinidae; genus Sinocyclocheilus; species Sinocyclocheilus anshuiensis. The sequence goes on along the minus strand of NW_015540866.1, from coordinate 262,196 downwards.
CTAAATTGTTCCTCCCCCAGCTTGTGTATAAGACAGACTTGTGTATAAGACAGACTTGTGTATGGATTAACTGGTTCTCGCCATGAATATAGCCATAGGTGCTAGATTGGTGTTAAGAAGAAAATAAACAAACACAGCTACTTAGACATGCATTTTTGATTTGAGAAATTATTTTATCATCCTTTTAGATTATCTTAAATATTCTGCTAAAAAGAGATAAACAGTAAATTCTAAAAAAAAATAAAAAATAGTCAATTATAACAAAGAAGTTATAACAGCCAGCAAGATAATGAGATGAACACTGCAAAAATCTAAAACTTTAAGAGAACTGCAGAGATATTTGCACAAATCTCTGTCAATGTTTAAGAATCTGTTGAAAGCTAATTTGTGGTGGCAGCCTGACAGTTAAACTTTACAGTATGTGGTATATATGATTCTTTGATTTGTCAATATGTGTGTGACTATTTTTTTATTTTTTTTTTTAGGTTTTTATGTTAAGCACTGTGGTTAACCCATGGGGTTTTTAGTAGTGCTATATAAATAAACAAACCAAACCAATTTTAAAATGCATTCATATAAAGTAATTAATCTAAAATTCAAGTTACTTGTCTTTCTCTATTTTAAGATTTGTATCTAATCCAATTGGTTTTGTTGTTCCTCCCAACAATGTTTTGTGTTCTTGCTCTAACTGAATACTCTGGAACTATCAGTCAAAAGCTCCGTGTTAAACACAGATTTCAACGGAAAGTCAATGTACCGGGGAGCTTGTGGTGAAGGATTTGGGCCCTGCCAGTATGTAGGAGGGCGTTTGCCCGAATGAGCGGCCAGTTGTACAGTGATGCCCTAGATGGCAGTAACAGCTGAAAGCAGCATATGACTAATCAGAATGAAGTATTCAGTTGGGGCGTGCAATGACAATGCGACATGTAGGCCAAGTATAGTAGCCCACACTGCATTTAACCCACACACACACACACACACCAGTGAGTAGTGAACACACACCCAGAGCAGTGGGCAGCCCTTTGCTGAGGCACCGGGGAGCAATTGGGGGTTCGGTGCTTTGCTCAAGGGCACCTCAGTGGTGGATATTGAAGCTGTGGAAGACAGCTCTGGTCATTCAATCCCCTCACTTACATTTCCTGTCAGTACTGAGAATCATACCTACAACCTTCAGGTTACATGTCCGACTCTCTAACCATTAGACCACAACTGCCCCAGTGTACATACAACTGTGCACTAAGAAGAAAACCAATGGGCTTTAACTATTTAATGAAGGTTATGTTTAAAATCAGATTAAGAAGTGTCATGTGGAGCAGTTTGATTAAAACCCAGCCCCTATGACCATGCATTTATTTTCTCACAGACATAATCAAGACAATGAACTAACTAGTAGTTAAAAGCATCATGCTTTCACTCACAAAGGTTTAAGTGGCCAGACATACTGATTTAAGATCTGTTTCTCTTCACAATATTGTGTGAAACAACAGAACACTGTGAAAAACATAAAACATGTGCCCAATATTTATTGTCCTATTTAAAGCTATTTAATTAGATTTTTTAAATAAAGCTTTTAAAGCTAAAAGGTCTCCAGAAGTTGAATACAGTTTAATATGCAGATCTGGCCATTTCAGTAACAAGAATTAAGCATACAGCCATGCAATCTCTTTAGATTACAATATTTACTCTACCTTCTCTCCACCATCATACCACCACACATCTGAGCACAAAATTAGGTCCATATAGAGCTAAACCTGCTATGGAAGATCTTGACTGGCCTGCACAAATCCCAATCATATCATCTTATAGGTGAAATATTGTACATGGTACTATTGCTCTTAATATAGGGTAACAGATGTCTTATATAACATTTCCCTATGAAAGCAAAAGTCAAAAGAGGTTTTGCTTCATTAAAGAAGCCGAGTGTAGATGGCAGCAAACCAATATCCCATACTGAGAACCAGCACCAAAACACAATATACGTATGCTGGTCTGGACAGAGTCAGTCAATGACTTCACATTTCCTCATAGTAACCTACATATTTCAAATACAAAGCTCTACTGCTGTCATGTTTTTTGACCAAACTACCAACTGCACACTTTAATTCTTGAGTGAAATGATTCCTAATAGTTTATTGTGCAGGAAGATTGAAGTGTCTTTCTACAAATGATGCAATTACATACAAATGACCCACTCCATATCTAGGCCATCACAGATAAGATGAAGACCAGTAAAAGAGGGTGTTGAGTTCTGTCCAGCCTACAGCTCTCCTTAAGCATTTGTCTTGACCCTCAAATCCTGTCTGCATATGAACCTAATGTCTTTCTTCACCAGCTTTCACCCACCCTCGACTTGTTTACCCCACCCAAATTCTCACAGAGCTCTCAATCTAGCTGAAGAAATGCACACACGCTCGTCATGCGCAAGGATGACCTTACGACTACAATGCTTGGCAAAGCTAAGCCATATCAGAATGCTATTGGAATGCAATGAGACTCAGCAGCCACTTTTCTCAGAGTTCTTCAAATGCACAAGGCATGTCAGACCATAGAAACTGAGAACAGGAACTTGGCAACCTTTATTTTGTTTAGAAGCAGTGAAGAAAAGGGCTTAGCTTATCGCTGCATGCCTGTAGCTGATTAGGAGAAATGTATCAGTGTTTTGCTATTGGAAAGGGTGTTCCTTGAGGGTTGTTAATGAAGGGGTCATTATTTAACTCCTCAAAATGACATAGAGTTTCTTTACTGAAGGGATAGTTCACCTGCAAAATGAAAATTCTGTAATGATTTCTGTATTCTATTGTTCTACTCGAGCACTACAGCACAAAGTGATAATTTTTAAGAATCTTCACTCCATTGCGTAGTTCATAGTTTTATGTGATGAACGAGCCAAAATTTGACTAATTTCCTCACCATTAGTTAGTTGTTTACTTATAAACTGCTGTTAACTCATCAATGAGGGGTTCTTTTAAGTCAACTCTTTTCAATGAACTTCAATGACTCTTTTCAGTTTGCAAGCTAAAGATACCAAATTTTGTGTTCCACAGATGGAAAGAAAGTTGTGTTTGGAACAACTTGAATATGAAAAGTGAAAAACGTGTTTTCAAACATCTCATAGTGAAAAACATCCCCAGCTCCACTACTGAGCTCTCAAATCCTTGACCTACTTCTCAGGCGTCTATACGAACTCTAATTTCTGATACTTCTGATACATTGTCACACTTGCTGGACAATCACCAGATCAGCCCCCCGCTCCCCCACTAAATCATTCTCACATTTACCCACGCCAAGTCAGGGTGGGTCCCCCTTTACAGTGAATGATTGCCAGCAAGCCCTCTTAGAACAATTGAGTCGGATTGGCCATGTTCACCTTGGGAGCCAATTAAGTGTCAAATCAATCACCATGAAATGCAGTACTTGGCTAGAATCCAAAGAATAACATTCAGCCATCACCTCAGCTCGATCCGCAGGGGCTGGCACTGCACTGGGATAATGGAGGAAATCTACAGCACAATGCCCACTCGATGGAAACATGAGGAATTATTCAGAAAAGAATGGAGCTTCCTCCCTCTGTGCTTACTGTCGGCAGAGGAAATAGTATGCAAAGAGGGTTTATTGGATCAAAGATTAAGAAATGTTTTTTTGGGTGATTTGGCGATTAGTCTGGAGGTCTGGGGTGAGAGATCACTGAAAGTACATTTGGATAAGCATGGATAACAAGGATAAATAAACAAATAACACTTGAAAATTAAGGCTTTTAAATTGCACAAGGGTAGGATTAATTGTGACACATAATTGTCAAGGTGCACACACATGGAACTAATAAGACAATCAACATAGGAAACACCTGGGAACAAAGAATTCAAAACACGAGACAGAGAAACTGGAAGACGGAGCACATAGGAAGCAAAGACACACACAAAACCTGGCCCAGAGTCTGACAATAATGATACTTTCCCATGTGAATTCATAATAAAATCATGGGGAAACAGGGAAAAAGACATATGTTCCATGTTGGGAAAAAAAACACATTGTCACAAATTTTATAACCATTTTTCTTTCTACTGACTCAAACTAAAAACAAAAGGTCAACAGCTTTACAAGGCATTTCAGACAAATGCCAAGACAGTATGTTTAGTCAAACTATATGAGCTGGTGCCAGCTTGTAGCCATTACTCCGGAAATCCCACATATTTATGGCCATCAGAAATGACATGGCAATGATATACTAACATACAGCCCTTAATCCAGACAAGGTTGTTCTTGGCATGTTCACAGGCATGCTGTCTTGGACATGTGAAGCATTAAGCATGAAATTATTTAAAGTTGTAGATAAGTTGCAGAGGTCATGATGAAGTTAATTCACCAGAGACTGTCATTAGACTAAAGACGCGTAAGTGGCCATTTTTGGCAATGTATAATCGATTACTTGGAAAATGCTGTCCATTGAGTCAGGCCCATATTTTACAAGTAAAAACATCACAGTGTAATATTAGGAGTGGTCACACTATAAGAAATGTATTTTGTGATATCTGCTAATGGAGCTTTTACAAGGCCTATTCAGACCAATTCGGTGCAGTGAATTTTCTAATAACTTTTTTTAAATTTTTTTTATTAAAGTTCCTATTTTAAAGTTTAAAGCTTTAAGAGGTCTAGTTTGGTGATGGCCAAAGATAATTTGACTTAATATTGCAATTACAGTAAAAGGAAGGCTCTTGGCAAAAACATTTACTTAGTTATGGGAACAGGGCTGAAAAAAAAAAGAAAAATCTGTGAAATATGAAAGAATTGACAAGTAATTATGAAATGTTCCAAAAGACAATTATGTTCAAAAGAAGGGAAAAAAACACAGAAATGTATGCAAGAATTCCTCAGTAAACACCTTTGCTTGCACTGGCCCACACAAGCCATAACTATGCCTCAGTGACAAGCTGTCAGAAATATCGACTGTCTGTGTTGTATTTTTCTTCCCATGTGCCTTCCATGACCTAGTTCCCTTTCATGGGAACTTCGAACTGCGTCCTCTAGGGGTTGCTATGGGGAACGCCTCGTCGTGACCCGTGTCTGAAGCATACATTGAAAAAACACCAACAACACGTTGGCCGGCAACAGCCATGACGTCACTACCGGTGCGGCTATAGTATAAATCCAGTTAACGTCCAAAATGACGTTAAAAATGTTTATGCTTCACTTATATAGCCTTCCTTATATGGTATCAGCCCATATATGGGTTCATTTGAAAGCTTGGAGTGTCTTCTTTACAAAGAATACCATTCCTTTTGGTTTTTATATTCATAAAGCAGTAAAATTAAGCTTAGAAATGTATTCGTCCCACACACGAATTTCCGCCTAACCATTGCGAATAATTTTTACGAAGAATGTGTATTTTATATATTTTTCACAAAAAAGTCAAGTCATATATCACAAGAAAGCTCTCATTCTCAGGAATTTGACGATGTAGATTATTTCATTGTGTGACAATCACAGATCGAATTATCTTCGATAGAAACGCGATGTAAAATTTGGTCACCTCTGAGCGAATTTACATTTATAATTGTAGCACTGCTTCAGTCAGCCGCAAACAGGCACAAATATCTATATACTCTATATTATCGTTTAGATTAGGATCTCTTCTTTCAAACAAGACCATTTCCACGTTTAGTATGTTAAATTTAGGCGAAAATACCAAAAAACGCCCCGAGCTTAAGTGGATAAATAGGCGCCAGGAGAACACATCATCCTCTTCTTCATCTTCCCTGACTGTTTTGTTTGAAGCGTGCATTTCCGTGCTAAGAGCGATCTCTATTCATTCATTATGGTGAGCACTAGCAAAGCGTTTAGAAGATGTGTGCATTTGTGTCATCGCTATTTGACACCCGATGACACACACGATCTATGCGTTGTTTGTTTGGGCGAAGAGCACGCACGCGATGT
>NW_015540866.1:251594-255375 GCF_001515605.1 Sinocyclocheilus anshuiensis | reverse complement strand
CACTTTGTAAAATCCACACTGTGGTAAGTTCGCACACTAGTACTCTGCGTTCTTTTCTAGAATCCTGTATGGTAAGGGTTACGCGTTATTAACCTCGTTCACTTTCTCTGAGTTGGTTTAGACCCCGGTACCATGGGCTCCACTCATCTAGTGTGTTTCTTTCGACACACTCTGGAAGGGTCCGGGTGCTCGACTTGCAGTGTTTATTTCACTCGTTGATATATGTCCAGATGGTTCGATAAGCCGGGTTTCAGCTTCAAACTTCCTGGATCATGCGGCCAGGTCACAGGCTTCTGCGGGAGATGGTGTCATGACTTTACAGTTTGTGACCATCTGATGAATATTCTATCCCTGCTTTTTTCTCTTTTTTCTCGTTTTCTGTATACTCAGTCAATGAGATCACCGCTACTTTTAGGAGAGAAAACACGCAGTCTTCGGCATGGAGAACTGTTCCCAGAAATGTGCAAGGGCTAATATGTTTCTGATTCTGCAGCCAAATAAATGTCACGCTACTCTATTGATTAGCCTGAGAGAGGGGCCACAGGCTGATGCTTGGCACACATAATTTTTTTCTTTACGCTCTACTCTATTCAAACTATATGTTTGCGTTTGATGCATCTCCCCTTGAAGTGTTTTGTTCTTTTGCCCAAATATTGAGAATTGTCAAAATATTTCAAAATGGAACTTCTATGCAAGAACTTCAAGCAATACCCCTAAAAGTATTTGAGTAGCACTTTATTTTACAGTTCTGTTCCATGCAAAGTCAAGCCAAGTCAAATTTATTTGCTTTTCACAAAACACATATTTTCAAAACAGCTACACAGAAAGTCATGCTGTCAGTAACGGAACATAGAGTGATTTTAGGGCTGGACAATAAAGAGATGATATAATGTAAATGAAGAAGACATTATCAGAAGAAGAACACAAAAACACTGTTCAAACACGAATCAAAATTAAAAACATTTACAAGTTGATCCTTCCTTTAACAGCTCATTGATCAAGAATCTAAGGGTGCTTTCACACCTGTAGATCGATTGCTTTGTTCCGAAACAGGGATTAAAATTATTACAATGTTGCTTTTTATTCTTGGTGCGATTCGCTTTCACACGTCAAAGTTTCTAAACGGACCAAATTTGTTAATACAAGTCACGCGTGAGTAAACTGTTGTCTCATTGGTCAAAGTTCCACGGTTTATTTTCCGGGATTCCACTTAGCTGTCACGGCTGTCATCCATCAGGATGGAACGACAACAGCTTTTTTATTTTGTAGCTGTCCTTACATTAATTTATCATTTTGAACAGGAGTCCAGGATTCATCTGGAAAACATTTTTAAAATGCACGTACTAGGAAGAAGAGCAATAAGACGGCATTATAAAATGAAACAGTGCGCTTTTTTTTATTTTGAATGGCGAAGACGTGCTCACACACGGACATTCACAGGTTCATTTTCAAGTATTAGCAAAACAACAAAGCTAATGCTTTTCACGGAACTTACGTAATTACCCATTATATATATTGTGATATAGCCTGGTTCGTTGGTCCATTAGATCGGATTGCTTTCTCACTACAACCGAATCGCTCCAGAGATTGTTTTCAATCGAGCCGAGACCACCTCGTTCAGGCAATCTCGGACCGATTGTTTTGGGGCGGATCCGGTCGCGATTGCTGTGTTCACATATGCCCAAACGAACCGAGCTAAGGGGGGAAATGCGCCAGGTTCCGAAACAATGAGCCAGGTGTGAAAGCACCCTAAGTTTTCATTGACACTAAGGTCTGCAACTTCAAGTTGTATCGTAAAGAGTTCCAGTCATTGGTTGCCGCAAACTGAAAAGATTGTTTTATAAGTTCAGTTCATGCAGATGGAACCAAGAGTGCACAAGTCCTGTGAGTGAAGAGAATAGAGCCCGTTGAAGAACTAGCTCACACTGGCCCAACAGTGGAAAAGTGGCTATTGTGTTCTGCCCACTAAGTAGCTTTCAAGCCAAGAGATTGTGTCATTTGATAATCCAGTTTCTTTCAGTTTAGTTTTTAATATACTGAAATCAACAGTATTGAAAGCCTTGGACAGATCAATAAAAAGTGATACACGATAATGACCTTTATCAAGCGCCTCAGTGATATAATTTATAATCCTAGTCACTGCTGTGGTTGTGCTGTGCTGCTCCCTAAAGAGAGATTCAAAAACCTTAGACAAAATTCAGAGTTTAGAAATCGGCCTATAGTTATTCATATCGGATGGATCTCCTCCTTTTAACAATAGGACAACAAAGGTAGACTTCCTTATCTTAAGGAATTCAGTGAGAGATTTTAAATATATGTTAAAGGGGCAGCAATGTAATCTGCAGCTAAGTTAAAAAAAAAGTGATTCTAATTTGTCAGGACCAGCTGCCCCTTTTACAACTAATAATTTAAGAAATGTAGGATATGGGTTTAATTTCATTTAACAATTAGCAATTTTAGTGAACAAATAAGACACTGTCATTTCACAGTCAAGAAATCAAGTAAGGTCAAGTCAATAGAGCTATTGAGCAGTCTGGCAGAGCAGGCTCTGATGTGTCGGTACTGTCTTTCTGATGGCAGGATTGGGAGGTTGTGGGAGGGATGGGTAGAGTCCCTCACAATGCGTGCGGCTTTACTGGAGCATTGTGCAAGGAAAATGTCCAGGATGGAGGGAAGAGGGACACTGATGATCTTTGCAGCTGTATTCACTGTTCGCTGTAGTGTCTTGCAGTCTGCGGCACTGCAGTTCCCATACCAGACAGTGATGCAGCTGGTCAACACACTCTCAATGGTGCCCCTGTAGAATGTGGTGAGGACAGGTTGAGGGAATCTTGCTTTCCAGCTGGGGTAGGAAGAGGAGGCACTGATGGGCCTCTTAGAGAGTGATGTGGTGTTGGTGGTCCAGGTGGGTTACTTTGTGATGTGCACCCCCAGGAATTTAGTGCTGCTGACTATCCCCACAGTCGAGCCGTCGATGGTTACTGGGAGGAGGTCAACACAGTTTGTCCTAAAGTCCATCACAACCTAATTTGTCTTCCCCACATTGAGGGACAGGTTGTTTGTCCAATGCTCCATTTCCTCTCTGTAGAGCATTTCATCTTTGTTGCTGGTAAGGCCTACCACAGTTGTGTCATCTGTAAACTTGATGATGTGTTTGGAGCTGAACTTGGCCGTGCAGTTGTGTGTCAGCAGTCTGAAGAGCAGTGGACTGAGCACACAGACTCAGGGTGTGATCAGAATAGTAGTGCTCGAGATGTTGTGGCCAACACGGAATGACAGAGGTCTTCTAGTTAAAAAAATCCAGGATTCAGTTACAGAGCGGTAAACAAGTCTTTGTGCTCTAGGTTGCTAATGGTCAGGCTGGAGGGAAGGCGTACAGCATCGTCTGTAGAGCGGTTTGGACGCTAAGCAAATTAGAGCAGGTTGAGTGTGTTAGGTACTCGGTATACAGTCAGTTATGTTGTCAGGTGTTGCTCAAGTGTTTTTGTGCAGATGTGTTATTCTGAATTTCAAATCATAGTGCATAGAAGTGGTTGTGTGCATCTGGAAGGGTTGTGTCATCACCGCAGGCCTGTGACTGTAGCTGTTTCTCTAGTATGACCTTCTATGACCAGGAAGGGACAATTTCATTTCATTCAGTTTTGTTACAAAATATTAATTAATGGAAATGTGATAATATGTTTTGACCACAATATCATTTTGCATGTCAGATTCCCCGTTAAGCCCAGGGAGGGCTCCTGTTTCCCCGTTAAGCCCAGGGAGGGCTCCTGATCCCCCGTTA
>NW_015540866.1:240205-251462 GCF_001515605.1 Sinocyclocheilus anshuiensis | reverse complement strand
ATGGCCCCCAAACGGGTATCGCTCGCCCGCCGTCCTGTGTCTGTCCTGAGGGACCTCCAGAGCGCCCACCCCCCCTCCCCATTGGATGTTATATGGCGTGAGGACACGACTTCCGGAGGGGGGGGCATTATGTCAGACTCTGTTCCGTGTTTTGTGTATGTTTTGCTCTGTGACCCAGTTTCTGTCCCCCACGTATTCAGTTAATTTGTCCCAGGTGTTTCCTATGTGGTTTCCATTGATCCCAGGTGTGTCTTGTCATCCCATCATCCTGTTCAGTGTATTTAAAGAGTGTTCTGTTCCCTGTTGGTTTTTCTGGTATTGTTTATGTCAACTCCTTGTGCTACATGTGATTCCCCACGATATAAATAAAGTCCTTGGTTTTGTACTCCTGGTCTCCTTGTTCCTCGCTCCGTGTTCCTGCACCGTAGCAACCTGTGACACTTACCTTTCTGTCCTACTGACTGAGCACCATTCAACCAGATCACTCAGGTCTTCAAATCAGAGACTCTTGTCGATTCCCAAGTCATGGTTGAAATGTAGGGGTGACCATGCTTTTTCTGTAGCTGTCTCCAGACTTTGGAATGATTTGCCCATCTCGATTAGACTGGCATCATCTTTGTCTGTTTTTAAATCTAGGTTAAAAAATTTCTGTTTGATAAAGCATTTAATACTTGAAGCATTTTCTATTGTATATTACTGTTTTTATTATCTTGAAGCACTTTTTCTTTTATGGTACTATTTTACAGTTTTACAGTTTCTGTCTTGTTTTTAATCATGCTATATCAATAAATTGTCATTGTCATAGTTTCTGAAAAATCATTGGAAAATGTCTCATGTACTGTAAGAAAGTTAGTTCTGAAAATCTTCAAATGTCTCTACTACCTGACAGATACCATTAAAAAGGGTCTTGAGAGAAATCACACCTGCCTCGGGCAGTTGGAAGAACATGTCTTTATCTAGATGTGGAGGTGTGGCTCATTCTGTATGGAGTGCTCTGTCTGTTCCTTTACCCTTAGGGAGAGGCTCCAGGATCCCTGCAACCGGCAGCCATATCACCCTGCAGGCCAAGACTGGTCACCCACTGAAGCTAAGCAGGGTTGAGTATGGTCTGTACCTGGATGGTAGACCTCCTGGGAAAACTAAGTTGTTGCTGGAAGAGGTGTTAGTGAGGCCAGCAGGGGGTTCTCACCCTGTTGTCTGTGTGGGTTCTAGTGCCCCAGTATAGTGATGGGGACACTATACTGTCAACAAGCACCGTCCTTTGGATGAGACGATAAACCGAGGTCCTGACTCTCTGTGGTCATTAAAAATACCAGGATATCCTTTGAAAAAAAAAAGTAGGGTTGTAACCCTGACTTCCTGGCCAAAATTTGCCCATTGTCCTCTGACCGTCATGGCCTCCTAACCATCCCCATATCTACTGACTGACTTCATCACTCTGTCTCCTCTCCTCCAATAAGCTGGTGTGTGGTGGGCATTCTGGCACAATATGGCTGCCGTCGCATCATCCAAGTGGATGCTGCACATTGGTGGTGGTTGAAGAGATTCTCCCATCCACGTAAAGCGCTTTGAGTACCCAGAAAAGTGCAATATAAAAAGCAAACTTCCGCCAATGCCATATTTGCCAAGCGAACTTGTGGACGCGTCGAGTATAAATCAGCCTTTAGCTGACCTAGTTTCCTAGTGTGTGACTTAGTTTTCTAGTTTATTGCCATAACAACCTATGGTGTCCACCTGCCCCTTGTTAACTTACTCAGTCTCTCTATTGCTGCGTCCCGATTCACCTACTTATACTATGTCCTAAATGTACGTACTTCTCTGTGAAGAAAATAACAATGAAAGTATTATAAACATTTTGAGTATGTAGAAGAATAGAAGGCAAGCTTTGGGACATACCACTTCGTCATAACTGCGTCTTTAACTGACCACTCTTTTGCTTAGTTTGTGCATTCTGTCACTATTTAAACTGTCCTGTCAATCATCTTGTCACAGTTAGCATCATCCTGATTTAATTTAATTTATTCATGCTATGGTGGAAAGTAATGCATGAGGAAGATGATGAGCAATGCAAACAGTCGTGGGAGGCATGATAACAAAAAAACTGACAAAAAACGGGAAAATAAACGGGGAAAACACGACGGGTATACTTTTTCTTTCTTTTTGTAGGTCCAGTCTTCTGTCACGCTACAGTGGAATGAAACGCATGAGGAAGATGATGAGCAATGCAAACAGTCTTTAATAAATCCACACAAGGGTAAATCCAGGACAGAACAGGTAGGAGCACACGTAGGGATGTAGCAGAATGGACAAACACTAACTGAACAGACATGGACTGAAGTACATTCGTAAACGAGGATAATAGACAAGACACACAGGGACTTAAGTACATGGCTAAACAAGGATAATAGACAAGACACCTGAACTAAATTACATAATCAACGGGAGACAGAAACTAGGTCACACAGAGCACATGAGGGATGAAAACACATCAAAAACAGTCCAGGGGTGTGACAGTTCGCCCCCCTCACGGAAGGCGCAACCTTGCGTCGCAGAAACAACGGGGGGAGATGGTGACAGGGGATGGCAAAGGGCTGGCAGGAAGGCAGGCAGACCCGCGGTGTCTGGGAGGTCCACGGGGCGGTGGTCATTTGCCCTGATCCGGAACAGGGATTTCAGCGGCTCATCACCGAATGAGGACGTGATGGCAAGATGAGTAAATCCCAGGGCGAACGATACCAGATCGTGGCTCGGGACAATTTCGCCACCCAATCCATACACGAAAAAAAAAATTTACAAAACGAAACCAAAACGTGGGAATAAAACGCCACACACTTCACTTCTTTGGTCTGGTCTTCTGTCACGCTACGGTGATATAAACGCACGAAGAAGATGAATGCAATTAGTCTTTAATAAATCCACACAAGGGTAAATCCAGGACAGAACAGGCAGGAGACAGACATAGGGACATAGTAGACCGGACCAACACTAACTGAACAGACAGGGACTGAAGTACATTCGTAAACGAGGATAATAGACAAGACACTCCTGAACTAAGTGACATAATCAATGGGAGCAGAAACTAGGTTACACAGAGCACATGAGGGATGAAAACACATCAAAAACAGTCCAGGGGTGTGACACCCACCGTACTGGAGAGAAATGAAGAGGCACTTTGATCTCCAGTCACGGGTCTTTGATGCCGAGAACTCCTCATGTGTTTGCATGATGCATTTAAATGTAAATGACCAAACATATCTTTATAAAAGTTCACAGTGTTGCTGCAGATGAAATGTAACACAGATAACATTAAATAAATATTTTTTTTCATCAGGTTAGACATTGATTATTTATGACTCAAAACCTTTTCCCTTTCTATTAGAATCCTCGTCAAATACGCAATGGGTTGTGGGCAATATTAGCCATTAGAGTTTGTACGAATCTGCATTTGGGAATCTTTGGCATACTCATTTCAACATAGTATGTTTTGGGACATACTAATTCTCTTTTCGAATAATATTTGGGATGGACAGTATGCGAATTGGGATGCAGCTTATATACATACTCCATGTTTAGGTTTCAAGTGGTTGTTCTGTTCCTGTGTCTGGATCTCTCCTCTGAGTGTTTGTTAATCTGAGTTTTACTGCTGCAACTAGATTGCTACAACCACTGTGACAATATTACATTTAAAGTTAATATAAATTATATGTACTAAATTGCAACTTCATCACACAAATGTGTAATTAAACATGGAGTATATTTAAATACATGCCATACATGTTTCAACAGAAATTAAAGTAAATTGTAGTTTACCATAAATGCTTGTCAGTACATTCATCAGTACTCTTTAACCATATTACAAAGACAATAGAAGTAATTGCATAATACATATGTCGTCATGCATGGGTTGTATTGTATTATTGTAATGTTACAAGCAGTTTGCACTATAATAATACTCTTATTAAAAGAATGATAGAGTGTCCTTTTTAAACAAGGGTCTACACTCCTACCACAATACTCAAAACTGAGTGCAGGTTGCCCTAAATAGTACACAGTATCTGTTAAGTTACACTGTACATTGTATAACACTGTACACAAGCAATTTATTTTAAATGACCAACGTTAACACAATCCAGGTGTGTGTGTGTGTGTGTGTGTGTGTGTGTGTGTGTGTTTTAAATTAGCTACAAAGAACATTCCCCCAAGTGGGAACTATACACTGACATTAGTGGAACTTTGTGTTTGCAGGGGAGCAGAAATTACACAAACAGCTTTAAGTATACATCTTTTTGGTGCCATTTCAGGAACAAGACAAGTATAAATAAAATAAGTAATGTGTTTGCATATACATTTTTAACTAGCAGACATTTTAATTGATGTTTAGTTGGTTATGTCAGGTATTATAAAAAAAAAATTCAAATAAAATGCCTTAATTTTAGAAATAGTCCAAGACATTAAGGATTTTTAAAGGAATGGCCTTGGCACAATCCAATCACAGGCAAACCACTGAAGAGATTCTGAGAGAGGTGGAGAATGTCTAGCAAGTATTGGACACAGATGAATGAAAAGCCTTGCATTCGGGAGATGAAAGCATATGTATTCCACACAAGCTGACCACACAGAAAAGCACAACTCCCAGGCGCATTTATCATGTACATCCTGATAGTATGCAAACTGAGCCAAACATGTTTTGCTCTTCACAGAACAATGCAATACATCACAACAGAAAGCCTCAGCTAAATGTCAATGAGCTAGTGTCTGCGGAAATGATCCTTCAACCTGTCAAGTGAACTAATTTGAATCACTTTTTATAACAAATGTTGCAGCTCCACCTCAATGTCTTTATATTACCATATCAATGCTGTTTGTTAGCAAAAATGGCCAAGCATACCCTGCACAGACCCTTGTTTTTTCTACAATCCAGAGTTCAAAGGACGCAAACAGAAATAGACGTTTTGCATTGCGTAATATGGACCTGAGAATATCAAAAACCAGAGATGACAGATAAAAGGCCTACAACACTGAAACAGAGCCAGGATGAAATACATTAAGTCAAGTCAAGTCACCTTTATTTATATGACGCTTTTAACAACATAGATTGTGTCAAAGCAGCTTTACAGTATTAAATAGGAAAATAGTGTGTCAATAATGCAAAAGGACAATAGATTAGATTAGAAATCTTTATTGTCCACACGTGGAAATTCATCTTCGGCCTCACAAAAACATATAGGACTACCACAAATACACTTAACTTCACAGTCCATAAGTAGATAATTAATAAATAAATAACTAAATAATATTAATAAATAGATAACAGCAATTAGTTACATAATATACGTAAACCTGATTATAAATCATTTATTTAATAAAGTAATGGCAGATGGTATAAAAGATTTCTTGAAAATATTTCTTGTTGCTATGGGTACCCTGTATCGTCTGCCTGAAGGAAGTTTTTCAAATTCATGTTGGAGAGGGTGAGTGGAGTCCTGAACTATTTGTGAGGCTTTCCTCCTGGTCTGGTTTGTATACAGTTCCACCAGCTGCCTCTGGGGGTCCAATATGATCTTACTGGCTATATTAATAATCTTTGTGATCTTACTTTTGCTTCTAGCCCCCAGATTCCCATACCAGCAGGTGATGTTATAGGAAATAATACTTTCCAGCAAACTGCTGTAAACCATCCTCAGGATTCCCTTACTCACATTAAAACTATTTAGTTTCCTCAAAAGAAACAATCTTTGGCTTGCCTTTTTATAGATATAGTCTGTGTGCTCAATAAAATTTAAGCTACAATCTAGGATAATCCCTAGATATTTAAAACTATTTACAATCTCAACATGTCGGCCCCCAATTATGATCGGCTGACATGTAGGTTGCCCTTCCCTAGTACTGACAACAAGTTCCTTGGTTTTAAAAGCATTTAGTGACAGAGCACTCTCCTCGCACCATGCCACCAGGCAGTCTATATGCTCAAAATAAGCTCTCTCTAAATCCCCCTTTCCTCTGGCCATAAGACCAACCATAGCCATGTCATCGGCACACTTAAATAAACTAAAATTACTTTCACAAATCTGCATTTAATTTATATACATAGAAAACAATGCAGGTGATAACACACAGCCTTGGGGGACTCCAGTGTTCAGAATAACCTCATCAGACATGGTACCCTGTACAGAGACTCTTTGAGGACGGTCAGCTAAGAAGTCCTTGATCCATAACACAAGGTGCCCATTGGTATCCAGTTTTAATAGCCGATCTAATAAAATGTCAATCCTGACAGTATTAAAAGCTGAACTAAAATCAATAAATAAAATTCTAGCAAAAGCACCAGGATGCTAAATGTGCTTGCTAATCACATGCAGCAGAGTTAACGTAGCATCCTCAGTGCCTCTCTGTGCCTTATAAGCAAACTACAGTTGGTCAGACAAATGGGTATTTGGCAGACGCCCTAACACAACCCTTTCCATGCATTTACATAGAATGCTGGTAAGGGCAATAGGTCTAAAGTCATTAGGTGATACAGGGTTGCAGTTTTTAGGCACAGGGATAATTGTGGTTCTCTTCCAAGAAAGTGGGACAGTGTGTGTGTCAAGCAAGATCTGAAATAGTCTAGTAAAAACACCTTTAAGTTGGTAAATACACCCTGCTATGGCCCTCCCTCTAAGACCATCCGGGCCAGGTGCTTTATGAGGGTGTACCCTAGCAAGACAACCAGCTATCTCCTCCACTCTAAGAGTGATGGTATTCCAGACATGGCTACACACTTGGTCAGCCCTAACTGCATGTGCGGTTTTGTCAAACCTACTATAAAACTGATTTAATTCATTCGCAAATGAACCAGTATTTTTGTGGGTAGGCAATATTGCTTCTGGGTCTCTCTACCCATCATATCATTTAGACTGCTCTATGCTTTACGAGCATCCCCAGTGACAAACTGTTTCTCCGTTTTATCTCTATATTGCTGCCTGGACTTTCTAATAATCGCTCTAAGTTCACGTCTTTTGTCTTTAAAGAGCACCATATTACCTTGAGCAAACGCAGCCCTTTTCTCACTTAGACAGTTCTTCATTTCATGTGAAACCCAAACCTTGTTATTAGGGTATATTTTAACAGTTTTTGTTGGTACAACATTATTATCACAGAAAATAATGTAAGATGTTATTGTTTCTGTTTTATCATATGTAAGTGTGAACTCGTTAAATAGTATCTGTGCAATCAAGTCGATGATATCGCTGGAAAATAAGTGTCCACAACTATGCAAGGCAGAAGCAACAGCGGCAAGGAACCAAAACTCCATCGGTGACAGAATGGAGAAAAAAACCTGGGGAGAAACCAGGCTCAGTCGGGGGGCCAGTTCTCCTCTGGCCAGACAAAACCAGCAGGTTGTTCCATTCTGAAGGAAAGTCAGATTGTTCAAATTAATCATCTGGTTCCTGTGGTATTGTCCCGGTGGCCGTCTAGGAGACAAGGTCCTCACTGGGGATATGTCTCTGGGGCTCATCTAGCTGTCCTGATCTCCGGTGACATTCAGGGCTGTAGAGGTCCTCTCTAGGTCCTCATCCACCTTCTGGTCTGGATACGTACTGGATCCAGTTGACTGCAGTGACCATCTGATCTGGATACAGTCTGGATCTGGTGGCTACGGTGACCTCGGAATAAGAAAAAAACAGACTAATATTAGCGCAGATGCCATTCTTCTAACGATGTACATCGATGTACAAAGTACATCGGGTGTTATGGGAAGTGTTCCCAGTTCCGGTTGACCTAATTAATGCAGCCTAACAATACTTTAATGGATTTGAATATTAGAAATGTGTAAATGTGTTATGTGTAAGCCAGGTTAAAGAGATGGGTCTTTAATCTAGATTTAAACTGACAGAGTGTGTCTGCCTCCCGAAAAAAGATCTGCCGCCCACAATTGATTTTGATATTCTAGGTATTATTAATTTGCCAGAGTTTTGAGAATGCAGTGGACGTGGAGGACTATAATGCAATAAGAGCTCACTCAAATACTGAGGTGCTAAACCATTCAGGGCTTTATAAGTAATTAGCAGGATTTTAAAATCTATACAATGTTTAATAGGGAGCCAGCGCAGTGTTGACAGAATTAGCATCAAGTGTGATTAAAAAGCACTGCAGCATGAGCTGCAAATGATTCCATTCTGCATCTCCCCAACTAGGGCCTATTTACCATGCCTGGCTCACCTCCCATTGTTTGTCCCCTCTGTGTTTTGTCCTCGGAACGGCACTTAAGTGTGTGAACCGCTGCCCAACTCCCAGCCAGAGCCTCCGCTACACCTTCACATCCTAGGAGGGGAGAAAATTCTCTCAGCACTTGCGAAAAGTTGCACGCCAGGTCGGATGTTTGCTTAAACAAAGATCATATCAGATAAAAGGCTGGCCTCACTGGTGCTGCTTTCTCAGATATCGCACTCATATCCCCTCTTCCCTTTGAGCAGGAGAGAGTTGATTTTTTAAAACCAAGAATCCCCATGGCCCCTATTAACATGAGGGACCGACTTCAATCAAAATTCCAAAGGTGCAGTCGGTGACCCCCAACTCTCTTGACCCCAACCTGCTCCCTGACAGCTCGGAGTTCCCACAGTTTTCTTTTGGCTTTGTAATGCACAGCATGGTGTGAATAATTAATTTGACATGAATTTCCAAATTTTTCAGGGGGACATTCCTCTCATTGACCTCAAAACAGAGGGTTACTCAAAGACATTTTGGGAAACATATTACAGATCTAATGGAATACCGATGTTTGTTTCCCTGTAGAGTTTCTCTCATACTGATGTATTTTCCAGACACAAGTGTTCAGAGTAACCTACCTCTGAGCAATGTTCCACAAACCAGCCAACACAAACCAAAACGTGAACATCTCAGAATACAGGCCACAGAGCTCAGAGCAAAAGATATTACATTAGACTAATGCAACACAGGAACAATCCTCAGGACCGCTGTGTCATATTGCATTTGGAGCCAACTATAATGAGATTGAAGTTTATTGTCTTAACAAGTGTTAGGCTTTAAACAAACTGCACAAATTACTACTTTTTAGTTCCTCCACTGTTAAAAAGGCCCAGCAGAGGTTGTACTTCCTTCGCCAACTGAGGAAATTCAACCTGCCACAGGAGCTGCTGAAGCAGTTCTACTCAGCCGTCATCGAGGCTGTTCTGTGCACTTCAATAACTGTCCTTTTTTTGTGGTTTATATTTATGCATGTGTATTTTATGCACATCTTATTTTTATTATCTGTGTGTTGTTGTCTTCGTGTACTGGAAGCTTGTGACACTATAACAAATTCCTTGTATGTGCAAACATACTTGGCAATAAAGCTCTTTCTGATTCTGATTTTTTGTTTGACGGCCTTTACAAAAAAGTTTTGAAAATGTGATGATTTTTTTATTTATTTAACCATGCTGCACATTCCAGGCATATTAACTGAAATTGGATGCAAAGGCACAGCAAACTTTGACAGCAAACTTGGTTTTTGACAAAAAGGGGTCATCATCTCTCACCCTGATTTTCTATTTCACCTGTCCAGTGCGAATCTCATTAAAACTGTAAAGATTATGTTTGTGTCATATTCCACTACAAAATCAAAAGAAAAAAAAAATAGGAAATGATCTACCCTCCAAACCTCTTGTCCTGTTTAGGGTCACTTGAGCCTATCCCAGCTTTTCAGGAAACACCCTTATTTACTTAAATATAGCCATGTTTTAGAGCCATTAAAGGAACAGTTCACACAACAGTTACAAATGGTGCACTTAAAAATGAAGGAGAGCTGGAATACAGATGAAGTTGATTTATTAGAAAACCAAAGGAATATACAAAACAGTAACCAATAAACTAAAAAGACAATACAAAGAAACTGTGAAACTAGAAAACACCAAAAACAAAACTAAATACGCCATCGAAACAGCAAAAATGGACAAGACCTGACAAGCGTTTCCATTAGGCGTATTTTCAATTCGCAATTTCAATTTGCGCAATTTGAAGGGTAATGGAAACGCCTAATGATCAAAGGAAGAACAAGAGCATTACACAGGGGTAATGACTAACAATATACACCTGAAAGTAATCAAGACAATAAACCAATGACAAGACAAACAAACCAACGAAAAAAAACAGGTATGCTGATCAGACCAATTGGTGTATGAAATCAAAGTACAGTGAGTCTTCAAGTCATGTAGAACAAACCCAAATTTAAGCAGTTATTTATTGCAGATCTGTTCCTCACAAAAAGCTATTGTATCACTTCAGTAAACAGTAAACTGAACTACTTTTATGATATGTGTAGGGATTTCTATCATGAACGGACACTGATATGCCCCTATCAGCCATCATGAGGTCTGGATTAATCTAATCAAGAGATACCACAGAGATCTTTTGTATGAGGACTACAACATATAGAAACCACGGTGTCTTGTGACCACCAATGAATGTAACTATTATATCCAAACAGGAAAAGGATGAAGTTAATTAACGCCCTCAGGCCACACGGGATCTATACGTGACTAACACATGATTCCCATCACATCCTGCATTCCAAAAAAGGGACACGAAACGTACAACAGACAGTTTCAACACATAATCAGTTATGCGCATAACAGGGCAACCAGATTCACAAATAAGATGTTGTATGTCTTATATATATATGTGCTTGATGTGTTTCATGTAATCGGTGCAACTTTAATCAGTGTTTATTACCCTTTTTAGGAAATAAGGTTATTAAAATGTGTGTAATATGTGAAGTTTAATCTTGAACGAATGGGCACGACAAATGCAGAATGTTGAAATAAAGTAAACTTCGATAGTAGGTACAATATTTGCATTTAAGAGACTTTATAGAGGTATTAACAACTTTTATAGGTGTCCTCGTGATGAATTGAAGCCTCTTGTTAAATGTATGCACGCTCCGCCTTGCAAGAAGCCGATTGGCAGATCGCGCCGTAGGTTGGACGTATGCCACGGATTAAAACCCCTTTGAACCTCAGATTCCATTGCTTCTTGCTGTTTACTCTCTCGAGTGAAGGCATTTGCCGCTTGCTCTCCCGAACGCAGGCTCTTCGCCACTTGCTTTCTCGAGCAAGGCCTTGTCGCCGTGTGGAGAGCACTCTAACTTGTGCTCACAAGCTGAACCATCAGGCGATCGACCATCTAAGAACTCAAACACTTCAGTTGAAGCTTCGTAACTCTGCAGAACGCAAAGTCTTGCTAAAGCAGACTCTCTCTCTCAGAAGAACCAGAGGCTCCT
>NW_015540866.1:220043-240132 GCF_001515605.1 Sinocyclocheilus anshuiensis | reverse complement strand
TGACTCAGAATTTTCAGATTCGAGTCCTTTCAAAACCTGAGCTAGAAATAAAATTAATGATTAATTCCCTTATAGAATTAATGAGTTAAATTCCTTACAGTACTTACATATGTTTATAATACTTTCATTGTTATTATTATTATTTGCTATGAAAAGCATGTCTATGGACATTCCTCAAAAAGATCTCCTTTTGCATTTCACCAAAGTAAGAAAGTAATAACACATTATGAGGTACACTTTGCGGATACACAGAGATGTCTCAAGTAGTGGTTTTATGAGCTTTTGTGTCATGCTGCAGCTTAGCAAAATTATATAATCTCTACTGCTATGGTCAAACTTGGATTATTATACGAAATTAATAGACAAGAGTACACAGTAAGTACAATAAGTGTTACAACATGAAATAGTTTGAGCAGTTGTAGGCCATTGAGTCAGTGATATGTTTTATCTTTTACGGCATCTTGTAGGCTGGCTATGGTTTTGCATCTGGTAAAACCATGTTGTAGAGTACTTTTCATTAAATATATTAAATGCAAAACAAACTGCATATTTTATATGGTACAGTATGTAGCATGTCATTGTTGTAGTAAAAGAAAAATCGCAATGCAAACTATTCTTGAAGTAGGCATTATTTTCCATTTTTTGTTAGATTTCCCCACAAAAAAGAATGCACCCCTACAAAACATTTGAACTGAAACTTGCTGATCAATTGAGCTGTACCAATTCCAGCATCCTTTTCTCTCCCAGGAATTTTGAACGCTCACAGTTCTACACAAAATTCACGGGTTTTATCTATAATTGTTTCAGTCCCACATTTACATCCCTTCTAGCTTTAGGGCATTGCAGTAGAAATGCAAGCAGGATTATCCTACACCTGGGAGCTCTCAGAGACCATTTTGTTTGATGAAGTCATATTGTGCAGCCTGGGCAAATCAGCCCTTCAACAGGTAGTGAGTGAGAACAATGACTACTGTGCTTATGCATGCCTACTTCTGAAACTACTGCAAGCAGCATGCCAGCACCTCCTATAGAGTAGGTCTCTCTCTGTGAAACCCCTCTGAGAGAGAGCCAAACACCTGCATGAGAAATTTAAGGGACTTAAATTACATTGCTGGAAAGAGAAGTCATTGCTCTGTTTTTGGCTTTGCTAAAACAGGAAACATACATCACCCTTCAGAAGAGTTCTTTTAGTCTTTTTGTTTTTATTTTGTAAGAACAAGCCTGTTTGATATTAAGGAAAAGTAGTGCACAACGTATTCCATACATAAATTTAATGTGACAAAGGTACTACAAAAACAGCACTGTATTACAAGACACCAAAAGCATCTAAGACAAAAGCATCTGCTTGTGGCAGCATGAATGAAGAAGATAAATACACTAGATAAATGCCCTTAAGTCATCTGGATCCTTAAACTCGAAACATTTACAAGTCAGTTTTCCCAATAAATCATCTCCAGTTGTATTGCTAAAGGAGTCCAAATTTTGTCCTTGACAAGCATATGACGTTCCTTATTAAGTGTCAGCAATAAACTCATTGAGATTTGAACCAGTATCTAATGCATTATGATGAATATTGAGTCTTGCCAGGTTTTTGGGTAATGGAGAACAATCTGTTTCAAGAACAAGCTCATTTTTGAACCAAGAAAACAACCTCATAGAAATAAGAAAAAGAAAGAAAGGAAGGACATATCCAAGTTATATAACTTGGCAAATGTATTAATGCTTTTGTGGAATGTGCTTTCTTACCGACCTTTTGAGAGGCCAGTTACGTGCACAAATAGCTGGTCTGACCATCTGTACTGACCTGACTGATCAACAAAGGCATGTAATCCCCACACTGCTATTCCAATTCCATAATGGAATACCAGTGAATGCCTGCAAGGTTATCACATTATCCCTGAGGGGAATGGACCAAACCTTGGGCATACAACCCTGTTAAGATTACACACAGCCTTAGAAAAACCTGGGCCAAACTGTAAACAAGAGATGCTCAATGACAAGGTGTGTAGATCCCCTAGGAAGAGCACAAGTAGTTTCAGGATCAAAAAGGCAGATGATCCAAATGCGAGTACAATCACAGTTTATTGAAATAAACGGCAAACTTAAGCAAAGCAGTGGGGTAAGATGTTAATGGTGCAGGCGAAGTCTTTGGCAGGCCTTGGTAGCGAGGGGACTGCAATGGTCTGGAGGCAGGGTAACAAAGATAATCCAACCCAGTAAAGCTGCCAGTGCAGAACAGTCCAAAACAGACAGGCAGTGATCTGAAAACAGCAGAAGCAAACAGGAACAGAGAGCTGGGCCACTGGTATGAATGCAATTTATGAGCACCAAAACGATCTGACACCGAACACAGCAAACGCAAGACAAATATAGGCACAGGGAATGAGTGGCAGGTGCTGCTGATCTGATTAGCAAATCAGACCAGCAACAGAACAACACAAAAAACAAGTAAGAATGAACATACGGACACATGAAGTGATGTCACTTCCTGTTTGTTGCTGCCGTGTGTTTTGAGTTTGAGCTCCGTCAAGTTAATTCTTTATCGTCTATTTTTTATCTTAAAATCAATTTTATACACCATCATTTTCGTTTCTATAACGTGTGAATATATCCCCTATCATATTCTACAACAAAAACAATCAGAGCGCCTTGTTATAACTAGATCTATTTTGATTTCCTGAGTCTGCTATTAGCATATAGCCCATTAGCATCGCCAGCGTGGTTGCCGCTAATCTCGCTTACATTGCTAATACTCTATTCACACACATTACCATTGTTTTACTCACTGTTACTTGCTTTAATGGCGGATGTGTGTCTACCTTTGAGTGCAGGCGAGGACACGTTGCAGCTCAAGTGCAGCTCGGCAGAGAGCCGTGCTGGAAACATCCCGGGCTGAGGCTCACAAGTCCGGGGTAAGTATACAGTGCCCTGTTAAATTTGCTTTGCAACGATTTGTATCGTGAAAAGCACTATACAAATAACCTTGAATTTAATTTAATTTAATTTAATGAACCATGATAGTACCCCTCTCCCAGGAGGGCCTCCTGCCGCTTCCGATGGAACTTACCTGGCGATTGTAATCATCCGAGACGTAACCCTACCAGTCCACCAAGTACTGGAATCCGTGTCCCCTCCACCTCGAGTCCAGAATACGTTTGACCAAATATACAGGTTCCCCATCTATGATTCGTGGCAGTGGAGGAACTGGGGCAGGTGGATTAATAGCAGAATAAAAAAACAGGTTTTAATTTGGTGTTTGGTTTAAACACGGTGTTAGCTTTAACTGTTATGCTGATGACACTCAGCTCTATATTTCTTCGTGGCCCGGCGAAACATACCAATTTGAAAAACGAACAGAATGCATAGTCGATATAAAAAACTGGATGATGAGTAATTTCTTACTGATAAATTCTGATAAATTAGGTAAACCTATAATTAATCGGGACGTTTCTTTTCCTTTCCAATCATCCTACTACCTGTCCACTTGATCCTATCCCCACTCACATACTTCAGGCCATTTCTTCTTCAGTCATACCTGCGCTTACTCACATTATCAACACCTCTCTTCACACTGGTACATTTCCTGCAGCATTTAAGCAGGCTCGGGTAACCCCACTTAAGAAACCCTGTCTAAATCCAGCACTTTTAGAAAACTACAGACACGGTATCCCTTCTTCCATTCATTGCAAAAACACTTGAGCGAGTTGTGTTCAACCAACTCTCTATGTTCCTTGCACAGAACAACCTCCTGGACAACAACCAATCTGGCTTCAAAAGCGGCCACTCAACTGAGACTGCCCTGCTCTCGGTTACTGAAGCCCTGAGACTGGCAAGAGCAGCTTCCAAATCCTCAGTACTCATCTTGCTGGATCTGTCTGCTGCTTTTGACACAGTTAACCACCAGATCCTCCTGTCCACTCTCATAAAGATGGGCATCTCAGGAACCACACTCCAATGGTTCAAGTCTTACCTCTCAGGTAGGTCTTTCAAGGTGTCTTGGAGGGGTGAGGTTTATAAGTCACAACTTCTTGCTACTGGGGTTCCTCAAGGCTCAGTGCTTGGACCTCTTCTCTTCTCCATCTACATGTCATCATTAGGATCTGTCATTCAGAAGCATGGCTTTTCTTATCACTGCTATGCTGATGACACTCAACTCTACTTCTCATTCCAACCAGATGATCCGACAGTAGCTGTTCGCATTGCAGCCTGTCTGAGAGACATTTCTAGCTGGATGAAGGACCATCACCTTCAACTCAACCTTGCTAAGACAGAACTGCTCGTGGTCTCAGCCAACCCAACACTTCATCCCAACTTCTCCATACAGCTGAGTTCGTCAACCATAACTCCTTCCAGGACAGCCAGGAACCTTGGAGTTGTGATGGATGATCAGTTAAGCTTCACAGACCATATTGCTACAATGAACCGGTCCTGCAGATTTGCCTTATACAACATTAGGAAGATTAGACCCTTCCTAACAGAGCAGACTGCACAACTCCTTGTCCAAGCTCTTGTTCTCTCCAGACTGGACTATTGTAATGCTCTCTTGGCGGGCCTTCCCGCATGGACTATCAAGCCTCTGCAACTGATCCAGAATGCAGCAGCGAGAGTGGTCTTTAATGAGCCGAAAAAAGCTCACATTACACCCTCTCTTCATCAGTTTACACTGGCTACCAGTAGCTGCTCGCATCAAATACAAGGTACTGATGTTTGCCTACAAGACAACAACTGGCACTGCAGCAATATACCTAAACTCGCTAGTTCAAAGAAGCTTGCGTTCTGCAAGTGAATGACGCCTTGTGGTGCCATCCCAAAGAGGCACACAATCACTATCACAGACCTTTTCCTGGACTGTGTCAAGCTGGTGGAATGACCTCCCTAACTCAATTCGAACAGCTGAGTCTTTGGCCAATTTCAAAAAACATCTAAAGACACATATTTTTCGCCAGCACCTGACAAACTAATACTAGCACTTAGTATATTCTATTCTATTCTGTTCTATTCTATTCCATTCAATTAAAAAAACACCCTAGCTATGTGTACTGTGCTAGATTAACTGAGACTTGTCACAGCACTTGTATACTGTTACTCTCTCGTTCGTCTGATTGCTTCTATTGTTCTCCTTATTTGTAAGTCACTTTGGATAAAAGTGTCTGCTAAATGATTAAATGTAAATGTAACAGTCCTAGTACTGAGCCTTGAGATACTCCATACTGCACTTGTGATTGGTATGATACCTCTTCATTCACTGCCACGAATTGATGGTGGTCAGATAAGTACGATTTGAACCATGCCAATACACTTCCTCTAATGCCAACATAATTTTCAAGTCCATTCAAAAGAATGTTGTGGTCAATAGTGTCAAACACGGCGCTAAGATCCAGTAGCACTAATAGAGAGATACAACCATGATCGGATGATAAGAGCTGGTCATTTGTAACTCTAATGAGAGCAGTCTCAGTATTATGATATGGTCTAAATCCTGACTGGAAATCCTCACAGATACCATTTTTCTCTAAGAATGAACATAGCTGTGATGATACTACATTTTTTAGTATTTTTGACAGAAAAGGGAGATTCGAGATCGGTCTGTAATTAATTAATTTGTTGGGGTCAAGTTGTGTTTTTTAATGAGAGGCTTAATAACAGACAGTTTGAAGGTTTTTGGGACATATCCTAATTACGAATTAATAATATTCAGAAGAGGATCTATGACTTCTGGAAGCACCTATTTTAGTATTATATATATTTTAGTATTAATATATTTTAGTACTTAGATGGAATAGGGTCTAACATACATGTTGTTGGTTTAGATGATTTAACAAGTTTATACAATTCTTCCTTTGCTATAGAAGAAAAGGAGTAGAATTGTTCCTCAGGGGATCTATAATGCACTATCTGATGCGATACTGTGGCTGATGGCTGCATGGATACTTTTATCTCTAATTTTAGGTAATTTTGGTGAAGGTAATTTTATCTCTAATTGTATCAATTTTGGAAGTAAAATAGTTCATAAAATCATTACTACTGTGCTGTTGGGAAATGTCTGCACCTGCTGATATTATATTTTTTGCTAATTTAGCCACTGTTTTGAATAAATACTTGGGGTTGTGTTTGTTTTCTTCTAAAAGAGATGAAAAGTAATCATATCTAACATTTCTTAAGGCTTTTCTGTAAGACAAAGTACTTTCCCACCATGCAACATGAAATACCTCTAGTTTTGTTTGTTTTGATATAATTGCTCTGCTGCAGAATTTCAACACCATTAACATCAATTCCATGTGACAATATACATATACATATTTACAAAACATATACAATTTAGAGTATGATTTCGACAATGAGTAGGTCCTGACTGGGGATGTCACGATACCAAAAATCTAGTAGTCAGTACCAATACCACTAAAAGTACACAATACTTGATACCAAGTCGATACCACAGGAACAAATTAACAATAATAGGCCTACTTAAACATTAACTCCTTTATTTAACATTACAAAAACACACCATTAGTGGCACTTGGCCTTTAAATAATACACACACACGCATACACCTATACTCTGAATGCAAGCATTAGTTTCAATTCACTGACATACTGGCAGGCCAAAAATATTTTTAAAAACCCATTAACATAAACAACAATTATTTAAACCAGTAATATTAGCCAATAATGTGAATAAGGATAATCAGCTGACGGATACACAACAAGCTGTTAGCTGTCAGACAGTTTTGTGTGAGCGTGATCATGTGCAGCACTCATGCTTTCAGAGCTATGTGCTCTCATTTAAATCTCACACAATCATATTCATATATCGTCGCTGTCTTCCACGTATAGTTCTTCTGTGTTCTTTTTAGGCATTGTTTCTTCTTCTTTAACCTTTGAGAACCGACTGAAACACTTCCAGGCATATGCTCTGCCTGCCCCCGTCAGTTCCGGAAGAATTGCAGCCTCGCTAATTGCTACCTTTGGTACCATCGGTACTTATGCTAATGAAGAAAAACAAGTACCGGCAGGATTTTAAAATGTTTATACCTACTTGGTACCGTAGTATCGGTTCTCATTACATCGCTAGTCCTGACAAGTGTTGTCTAACCCCAATAGAGTGCAGAATGTCTATAAATGCTGATCCCAATGCATCATGATTCTGATTCTGACCTTTTTCATTATCAACATGCATATTAAAATCACCAACAATAAGGACTTTATCTGCAGCAAGCACTAACTCAGATAGAAAATCAGCAAATTCTTTGATAAGTCTGTATGGTGCCCTGGTGGCCTGTATACAGTAGCCAGTACAAACATCATAGGGGATTTGTCATTAACACTTGTTTCTCTGGATGACGTTATATGAAGCACCATTACTTCAAATAAATTATACTTGAAACCCGACCTCTGAGAAATACTAAAGATATTGCTATAAGATATGAAGATATGCTCCCACTAAGTCAAATAATGAGAAGGAACCAAATTGCCTCATTAGGATCGAGTCAGTTAGAAATACCAAGGGTTCACACAAAACAAGGGGAGTCCGCTTTTAGTTATTATGCCGCCCACAGTTGGAATCAGCTTCCAGAAGAGATCAGATGTGCTAAAACATTAGTCACATTTAAATGCAGATTCAAAACTCATCTGTTTAGCTGTGCATTTATTGAATGAGCATTGTGCAATGTCCAAACTAATTGCACTATATTTTATGTATAATCATTTTCTATTCTTAACTGTTTTAAATTAATTTTAAATCAATTTTTAAATCATTTTCAAAGTTTTAAATTCCTTGTCTTGTTGTTGTGATTATTTATTATTATTTTTTAATTGATTTTATGTAAAGCACTTTGAATTATCATTGTGTATGAAATGTGCTATATAAATAAACTTGCCTTGCCTATAAACAGTAGCAACACCTCCTGTCGAGTTATCTGGGAATTTCACACACCAGTATCTGCTTCTAACTCGAAAAGAGAATCAGCCATTCACAGGGGACAGAGGGAACAACTCCAAATCAGTTTCAGCTTTTGTATTTTCAAAATTTCTGTCAGGTTTGACAATTATTCAGTTCGTTCAAGCAAACAGCATCAAGCTGAAGTGGCTTACATTGGCTTGAATTAGCTTGAATTGGGTGAATTAGGCGGAATTAAGTTAATAACCTTAGAAAAGAAACAAAAAGAAAGAAAATATCCATTACTTATGATATTCAATTAAACAGAAATACAATACAATGAGAATAAATACATTTTCTATACAAAATTGTTTCATTATTTGTTAACTTACATATTCAAGTTGTTTTCTTTCATTATTAAGGCATAACATTTCCATTTCACGTGAACTATTTAAATAACTCAACTCTTATAATTAACTGCATAGCATTTCTATCGAACACACAAACATCGAATTATGCACTTAATAAACAACCACAGTGTACCATAAATCACCGTTCTCTTCCATATTGCACATTATTATGGTTAAATAATGCAGATTTACGTGATGACCAGTTCTTTATAATCATTGTCATACCATCAGTGTCCCTGAGATGACCAAGTGCTGACGCGTTTTCCCACTCTTGTGCATTGCAGTCCGCATTATTTCTCACTGGGACGATTGCATTTTCCAGCTTTTACTGCACTTCTCTGCACGCACGCACCTGCCATGTGAGTTTTTTCTTCCGCATGCACACGGCACTTTCCGTCACTCTTCAGCACATTCCGCCACTCTGCATTTTCCATCACACAATCGTCTCCGCCCAATGATTTAAGCTCATTCATTCCGCTTATTTCCTTTAACCATGCATTAATATTAATTGCAAATTTGCGATTTAGCTTCACACCTCCCACTTGAATTACTGGTTTTCTCACTGGGACGATTGCATTTTCCAGCTTTTACTGCACTTCTCTGCACGCACGCACCTGCCATGTGAGTTTTTTCTTCCGCATGCACACGGCACTTTCCGTCACTCTTCAGCACATTCCGCCACTCTGCATTTTCCATCACACAATCGTCTCCGCCCAATGATTTAAGCTCATTCATTCCGCTTATTTCCTTTAACCATGCATTAATATATTGCAAATTTGCGATTTAGCTTCACACCTCCCACTTGAACTACTGGTTCTTGAACCCAAGTTGTTCACACTTTCACTCATCTACTTGTTTTCCAAGCTGTTTTTCTACAGGAATTAAGACGACTAACCGTCTAACGTCTCTGTGGAGGATAGTTGCAGGGATTTTGTCAGTCAATTTTTTGGCAGTTCCTTTAGTTTTGTCTGTGACTTTTGCTTTGTCAGGCTTTACACTTGATACTGGGTTGCTTGTAAAGACTCTAACATTCACGTCTCTGACAACACCTTTGTGATCAGCATTGACTTTGACTACTCTCGCCAACTTGTACTGATATCTTAATGCATTTTGGTCAGCTAACCAGACAACATCCCCGACAGCAACATTACGTTCTTTCGTGTGCCACTTGCTCCTCACAAACAAGTTTGGGCCTGCTAACTGACTCCATTTCTTCCATAATTTGGTAACCTCTTTTTGAATGGCTTTTATTCTTTTGTAGGGATAGCCTACAAAATCGAAATCACCTGGATCTCCCTTTGGTCCAGACCTTCCTAGCAAGAGAGAGTTGGGAGTGACATACTCGACACAATCCTCTCTGCTCTGGGTCCTTGCGTCAATGGGTCTCTCATTGGCCAGGTTGGCGGCCATATAGAGGAAGGTTTGAAATTCGTCCCATGTGAAAATACCAACGCATCCCAAGTTATGAAGGGCTCGCTTTACTATGCGAACAGCGGCCTCTCCTGCTCCATTCCTATGAGGAGAACTTGCGGGATGGATTTTCCAAAACCATTCGGTCCCATGTTTGGCAGCCTCTCCCTCTAGCTCAGATTTCTGCAACTTATCCAGGAACTTGTAGAGTTCAATTTGAGCCCGGGTCAGACCATAATTTTCTTGGATGACCCCTCAGAGCCGTGAATCTCTGATAGGCTAGTAGGAAGCCTTCAGCAGACTGGTCACTCACAACGTCAGTGTGTATAGCTCTGGACGCCATGCAGCAGTAAACAATTCCCCAGACTTTGGGTCATACCCTTTTCCTCACCTCATCCTTAATTTCGTATGGGCCAAACAGGTCTAAGGTTGTGAATTCGAAGGGCGCAGCTGGCCCTGCCCTTTCGGGAGGAAGGTCAGCCATGATTTGCTGACATCTCTTAGCCCTTGCCTTTCTACAGATCACGAAGCTGTCTACTACTTTCTTGGCTTGTCTGCGACCCTTAATCACCCAAGCATTTTTCCTCATTCTGAGAAGCGTTCCTGCTACCTCCTCATGATTTGCTTTGTGGGATTATTGGGCTAATAACATAGACACCCATGCATTGAAAGGTAATATTGGAACTGCAACCTTTTCTTCATTAAAGATCTGGATTCTGCCGCCACAGACTAAGAGTCCTGAGTCTTCTCTATATACAGCTGGTCTACTAAGTGTAGTGTCAGGAAAAGTCACACCCTCTTGAGCTGCTAGAAAGAGTCCTTTCAGCGCATCCTCTTGCTCTTTTACGGTCAGTACAGTCTCTTTGGTTTCATTTTCCGACACCACTTTGTGATTTCCAACCTCTGGGTTCCAATTCCTGATTCCTAACCACTTCTTTATACCACGCCATACCCAGCCGATGACTCTGATTAGTTTGGTTAAGTTACTGAACTTTTCCACCTCCACTAGTTTCTTAATAACTAAGTCGCAAGGTGCTCCTCTTGGTAAGTTTGGTTCCTTTGCATTCTCACAGATGCCAGAGTCAGAAACAACATTGACTGAATCTCTCCTACCCTCAAGGCTTGACTCATTGGGACTTCTTTTTCTGTCTCTCCCGGGTCCTTTTTGTTTGAGCTCTTGTCAGAACTGCTGAGAATGTCTTCCTTTGAAGTTTATTAACTTTTTCCTTGGCATCAGCAGCAACCTCGGCTGGTCTAGCTGGTCTAGCAACCTCGGCTGGTCTAGCGGTGTCAATTTAGCCTTGGACTCAACTAGTCTTACGTCTATCCCCTGATCCGTGTTCCACCTTAGGTACAATACAGCTCCATAGGTTTTGTCACTACCATCTGAAAAAGTGATTCCCCAAGGTTTTCCTATCCAGCCAGCTGGTGTGAGACCTCTGTGGAACTTGACTTGACCAATCTGCACATACTCCTCAAACAGTCTGATGGCTTCCTCCCTGAGGTTCTCAGAAAGTGGCTTGTCCCATGTCTCTCGGGTTAAGCTTCCATTACCTGTCTCCTGGAATGTTTTCCTGACAAGAATTGCACCCTTTTGTTTGGTTGGTGTGACAAGACCAATTGGATCATAGAGGCCAGCAACTTGGCTTAACAGATGCCTCCTGGTCAATGGGTTTGGTGTTTTCAGTCTCGCCTCACTTTTCAAGAGGTTCTGACCCATTCTCATCTTTTTTTTTTCTTACTGAGAATTTGATGGAAGACATAATATGCAGCTTGTCCTCTTCTACCAAGTATCCTGTGCCTAAAGCCTTGTTATCTTTGTCTCTTAGCTGGTTTGGGAGTACGATTGTTTTAGCTTGAAAGATTTATTCCTCAGGACCTTGAGTTGGAGCATCAGCATCATTCCTCCCACTTTGCCCTGACTGAACCCATGGCTTGAGTGCAAATCCCCCAGCTGTTAGAATCTCTTCAAGCCCATTTATTATCTCATTTAGTCTCTCTTGGTCATTGTGGGATGTAAGGATGTCATCCACATAATGGTCCTCCTCAAGGACTCTGCACTACTCTTTCAAATGAACAAACTTTGCCAGTCTTGCCGTTTCACGCATAGCTAACTGTGCAATGCATACAGCAGGGCGATCTCCGATGTTAACTCTTGTGATAGCGTACTCGCCTATTTCTTCTGCGGCGCGAGTCTACCCTCTTGATGGCTGATAAGGAGATCAATTTTCAGTTCTCCAGTGTCTACCTCTGGAAAGAATCTTTTAAGTTGCTCTGGACTTACGATTCTATGAACTTTGGCGATTTCTTCCAAGCCATAGCAGATCAACTGGTGAGCTTTCTCTGTCCCCTTAGGAGTTTTCACTCTAACCCTGAGGAGGTATCTCTTTGTGGTTACTCTAATCGCCATCTTGCCAACTCCATGAACTACTAGGGTGATTTTTTCACCTCTCAGCTTTAGTCTGTCAGCAGCTTCATGGGAGATGTAATTTGTGTCAGAGGCCAGGTCTATCAGAGTGCCGATTTTCTGTCCTGCATTTGTGGTTATTTCCATCAGCATCATAATAACAGGAAACTCTTTTAGACCACTTTTAGCAACCAATCCCAGCTGGTCATTCTCTGAGCATTTTACCATCTTAACTTTGTTGGTGAATGCTTTTTTGCACCTCTCTGCCAATTCTGGTGAGAGTTCAGCCAAGAATGTCAATCTGTCAATCTGCTTCCTTTCTTAAGGTCTTTGCTGGTAGCTTTACCTTCATTCAGGTTCTTGAGTTCCCATTTTGGACAAAGGAAGTAATGGTGGTCTGAGGAGGCTTTGTTCCTGCAAAGGTAGCTATCGCTGCACCTGTTGTCATCCTCATGACACCCCAAGCACTTTTTACATGCTCCTAGTTTTCTCACAATTGATTTCTTCTCTGATAGTTTAATTATTTGAATTTTTTGCAGAAGAAAATCTTGTCCCTATGTTTCTCTGCTCCACACATGATGCATCCACTTTCTGTAGAAACTTTCTTTGTCGTTCTGGTGAAAGTATACCTCTCAGCTTTCCTTTCTGGCTTTTCTGCTTTCTCTGAGATCTTGAGCTGCTCAAGCTTTTCAAGAATTTCTTCTTTCTTTAGGAACTTTAATAGTGCATCGAAGTTGTTCTCTGGTGTGATGCCATTTGCAGGATCTGTCATGTAGACCAGCCATTCTCTCTTCACAAACTCAGGTAACTTGCTCTCAATGGACTTTGTTACAAGTGGGTTCTTGATTGCGCCGGTATTTCCGAGATCTGTGAGATCTGCCAGGGCTTTTTCCACCGTTTGGATTAATTCTATAACCCTTCTTGGTTGATTTCCTCTCACAGCTGGGATTTTCTCCAGTTCCTCGACAATTTCCATGGCAATTGCGATTTTATTACCATATCGGTTCTCTAACACCCTGAATATGTCAGCAGCAGTGTTGTAGGAGGATAATCTGAGCTCTTTAGCGATCTTGTCATCAACGCTATCCACAAGCTGGATCTTTTTCACCTCAGCTAACCCGGTGGGCTCACCTTGCCTCTGGAGATTTTCCCAGTCCCTTTTCCAGAGATAGTAAACTCTCTTATTACCACTGAACTTGGGCAAACTCGTCGGCATTATTTTTACCACTGGCATGATCTGTGCTGCAGGTACTGTCACGTCTAGTTTTTCTCTCATACTGGTGTTTGATGCTTGTGCATCCTCAGCAGCCCTTCGAGCCCAAGCAAATTCAGCTTTCCTTCATTCAAGCTCATTGCTAAACTCTTTCAGCTTTCGAACACTGCTCTCGAGATTCTTTCTTTCAGTTGTGGGAGTCCATCTTTCCCATTTTAGCAAAGCTCCAGTTGCCTCTTTCACCAGTCTCATCAAGAGCTCCAGTTGCACTTCATAACTTTCATACCCAACACTATCGACAGGTATAGTGGCTGTGCGATCACAGGCTTTCTCAGCTGTTGAAATTGCAGTTAACACTTCATCTTGTCCGTACCTTTTCCAGAGATTATCCTGCGCTAACTTCGTCAAACTTTGCGTTACAGTCCTCCACAGATTTCTTAAAGTCAGCTTCCTGCTGTGCTGAGAGTAATGCCTCTGCACCATCTTCTTTATTAGCTTCTATCTCTGCCAGTAATCCAGCCTTATAATCATCATTAGTTTCAAAAACTTTTCTTGCATCAGAAGAGAGCTTTTTGAATTCTACTTTTAGCTCTGATTAGATAAGTCTGTGTGATTCTCTACAGAGAAAGTTAGCTTGCTTGGTGAAGCTGCTTTTAGCAGAGGTTCTTTCCCTTTTCAGCTGTTCAGCAGACTGTTTTTCCTAATGTAATGCCAAGCCAGCAGAGGGAGCCCTCACCCGAGTACTGACTGTGTTCCACTCCCTCTGCTTCCTCTACACTCATTTCCTGTTTGGTTCCTTTATAGCCAGAGACTGTGCTCATGCTCATCGCGAAGTATTGCCAGTTAAACCTGCCTTACCAAGCGTTCTCTATTGTGATTCTGATTGCCTGTTCAGTGTATGATTCTGCCTGTTTACCGACCTAACGTTTACCTGGATTATTCCCCTTGCTTAGTTTGCCTGATCGGACGGATGTGTGTGTTTGGACCTTTTGCCTGCCTGTTCACTTTAGCCTTCTGGATTGCCCCTGTGAGTCCATTACCCTGTATGTTGTCGACTCCCCTAAACATGAAATCATCCTCGGATACCCCTGGCTATCGGTTCATGACCCTGACATCTCCTGGCATCATGGTGAGCTAACCCAGTGGTCCAGGTTTTGTATTAATCACTGTTTTGCTACACAGCCCCAACCATGTCTCGCAACCAGCATCGAAAGCCCAGCGACCCACAAGATTCTGAACATCCCCTCTTGTACAATGACCTGTCAGAAGCGTTCCGCAAGACCAAGGCCACACCTTTGCCACCCCACCGACTGTGGGATTGCGCAATAGACTTACTTCCTAACGCCATGCCACCCAAGAGTAAGGTTTACCCGCTATCCAGAATTGAAAGCCAGGCCATGGAGGAATACATCGAGGAAGCCCTGAGCTCAGGTTTCATCCGTCCTTCCACATCACCAGCCGCCGCAGGGTTTTTCTTCGTCAAAAAGAAGGATGGAGGATTAAGACCCTGCATTGATTACAGAGGACTCAACAACATAACAGTTAAATTTCGCTATCTACTACCATTAGTTCCATCCGCCCTCGAACAGCTCCGTGAAGCCACCATCTACACCAAGCTTGACCTAAGAAGTGCTGCCTGCCTGTTCACTTTAGCCTTCTGGATTGCCCCTGTAAGTGTTGTTACATTGGATTGTCATTCTGGTTTTGACCTTCTGCCTGCCTTGACGTTCCTGTTCACTGAAACTGTCCTCAATAAACTCCCGCACATGGATTCAGACTCCGCCTCAGCATCCTCATTACACCTAACGCTTCCTCAGCCATTTTGCTTTGGATGTTACTCACATCTTTGTGTCAGCAGCACTTTGTCTTTGGACGTCACAAAGCCATTGATCTTTGTCCACGCTGCTACACGCTGGTTATTAACTGTCGAGTTATCTGGGAATTTCACACACCAGTATCTGCTTCTAACTCGAAAAGAGCATCAGCCATTCACAGGGGACAGAGGGAACAACTCTAAATCAGTTTCAGCTTTTGTATTTTCAAAATTTCTGTCAGGTTTGATAATTATTCAGTTCGTTCAAGCAAACAGCATCAAGCTGAATTGGCTT
Source organism: Sinocyclocheilus anshuiensis (assembly GCF_001515605.1). NCBI lineage: Eukaryota > Metazoa > Chordata > Actinopteri > Cypriniformes > Cyprinidae > Sinocyclocheilus > Sinocyclocheilus anshuiensis. The sequence goes on along the minus strand of NW_015540866.1, from coordinate 224,709 downwards.
ACATTGGCTTGAATTAGCTTGAATTGGGTGAATTAGGCTGAATTAGCTTAATAACCTTAGAAAAGAAACAAAAAGAAAGAAAATATCCATTACTTATGATATTCAATTAAACAGAAATACAATACAATGAGAATAAAGAAATTTTCTATACACAATAGTTTAATTATTTGTTAACTTACATATTCAAGTTGTTTTCTTTCATTATTAAAGCATAACATTTCCATTTCACGTGAACTATTTAAATAACTCAACTCTTATAATTAACTGCGTAGCATTTCTATCGAACACATAAACATCGAATTATGCACTTAATAAACAACCACAGTGTACCATAAGTCACCGTTCTCTTCCATATTGCACATTATTATGGTTAAATAATGCAGATTTACGGGATGATCAGTTCTTTATAATCATTGTCATACCATCAGTGTCCCTGAGATGACCAAGTGCTGACGCGTTTTCCCACTCTGTGCTTCACTCGCTGCAGTTTTAAACTTTGTGCATATGTTGTCTTCAGACACACTTGTGCATGCATTATTTCTCACTGGAATGATTACATTTTCCAGCTTTTACTGCACTTTTCTGCATGCACGCACCTGCCATGTGAGTTTTTTTCTTCCACATGCACACGGCACTTTCCATCACTCTTCGGCACGTTCTGCCACTCGGCATTTTCCATCACACGATCATCTCCGCCCAATGATTTAAGCTCATTCATTCCGCTTATTTCCTTTAACCATGCATTAATATTAAGTGCAAATTTGCGATTTAGCTTCACACCTCCCACTTTACCTTTTTGACGCGGCTCATGTTTATAACAGTAATCTTGTGGGTAGACTCGTTTAAAGTAATATAATCATGATTTTAGCCAGGTTTCGGTCAAACAGAGCACATCTAGTTTATGATCAGTGGTCATATCATTTACAAAAAAATCACTTTCGTAGAAAGGGATCTAATATTCAATAAGCCAAGCTTTATCATTTTTTTTATCTGTATTAGATCTGGGGTTTTTTTGTTTATTTGTTGAACAATAATTAAATTGTTATAATTAAAATGTTTTGTATGTTTTTTTGTTTGCAAGTTCGGGGAACAGACACAGTCTCTATAGTAAGATATTCAATAAGCCAAGCTTTATCATTTTTTTTATCTGTATTAGATCTGGGTTTTTTTTGTTTATTTGTTGAACAATAATTAAATTGTTATAATTAAAATGTTTTGTATGTTTTTTTGTTTCCAAGTTCGGGGAACAGACACAGTCTCTATAGTAAGATATCTAGGTGAAAGAGTCTCTATGTGCTGAGAATTAACTAACTTCTGTGACATGAGACGGCTAGCAGACGGTCGGTTTAGCCAGTCTGTCTGCTTCCTGACCTGGGCCCCAGTCAGTCAAGTACAAACTCTAAGACTATGTGCCATATTTCTAGAGAGAAGAGATATGAACTGATTGACCACATCTCTCAGAATGTCATTGACAAGTGTTTGGAAGACCGCAGGGGAGTTTTAAAGCCCAAACAGCATAACAAGATATTCAAAGTGCCCTCGGGGGTATTAAAAGCGGTCTTCCACTCACCCCCACTCTTAAGCTGACCAAATTATATGCGTTTCAAAGGTCCAACTTTGTGAAAAAGAAAGCCCCTGCAGTCGTTTGTAGGCTGAAGACATCAATGGCAAAGAACAGGTCTTCTTTACCATGATGCTTTTCAGCTCCCGATATTCAATAAAAGGCCGCAGGGAACCGTCTTTCTTTTCCACAAAGAAGAAACCCGCATCTGCAGGGAAAGAAGTACAGATGATTCTGGCTGACAGAGAATCAGAAATAAACTTCTTCATGGCCTCCCTTTCCCAAGCGGAAAGTGAGTATAACCTGCCCTTAGGCGGAGATGTACCTGGCAATAAATCTATAGCACAGTCGTAAGGACGATACAGAGGGAGGGAAGCAGCTTGAGCCTTACTGAACACTTCCTTCAATTCAAGGTACTCACCCGGCACATTTGACAGATCGGCCTGCTCATCCTGCAACACAGAACAAAACACAGAGCAGCATGCAGACAACAAAACAAGAGGCATGACCGTATTGACTCCATGACAGCACACTATTCTGGTATCAGTTTATATGAGGGTTGTAAAGTGAGAGCCAGGGATGGCCAAGGACAACATGAGCCCTAGGAAAGTCTATTATAAAGAAATTGATGTCTTCCGTGTGATTGCCTGAGGTAAAAAAGACTCACCGGCCCTATAGAATGAGTAATCTACGGGACAGACTGAGAGTGCTGACAGAGATTTGGTGGGTGAGTAAGATCACAGGAATCTTGAGTTTATGGGCAAAGTTAATGTCCAAAAAGTTCCCTTCTGAGCCCATCAATTCTTGACAAGCATGATGAAATTCAGCCCACAGCAGTCTTCCGGGAGGTGAGTGGTGGTAAGGGAGGTTTTCACCGGGCATTGAATGGTGACGTGTCCCACCCCTCCACAATATAGACAGTGTCTGAGAGTCCGACATCTCTCCTTCTCCTGGGACAGACAAGCTCTGCCAACCTGCATGGGCTCAGGACTGAACAAGAGGCCAACAGTATCACTGTAATTGGCAGCAGATTGACTATCCATCTCAGGAGCCAGGACTTGTTGGGCGCGTTTGTCTCAATGCCACAGCCAAGCATTCACACGGATCAGTGCATCAGAAGCTGTGGGTAATTCCAGTACATAGATTTATTTCTGGATATGGCCAGCCAGTCCATGCAGAAACATATCCCACTGCGCCTCAGCATTCCAGCTACATTCTGCCACTAGCGTGCAAAATTTGATGGTGTAATACAGGGGTGTTGAACTCAGTTCCTGGAGAGCCGCAGCCCTGCAGAGTTTAGTTCCAGCCCTGTACCAAACACACATACCTGTAGTTTTCAAATAGGCCTGAAGGGCTTCATTAACTGAATCAGGTGCATTTAATTAGGGTTGAAGTTAAACTCTGAAGGGCTAAAGGTGCATTCACGTCACCTCGTAATTTGTGAAACTTCAAGATCCCAGCTTGTAAAAAGCCTTTATGTCCTCGTAGAGCTCGTTATTACAGCTTGTAGGCTGGGAGTTCTAATGCTGCATTTACATCAATGCGTAATTCCCGTAATCTTGAGATGACAACACACACTACCTCCGGCAGGGCTGCGGCCCTCCAGGAACTGAGTTTGACACCCCTGGTGTAATAGGTAACTAACCTGTTACCTTGACGTAGGCCCGCCAGAACTTGCACCGCTTCTCTGCCGGAAACCGCCTGATAAAAACCGCCCTTCTTGATTTCATCAATGAATGACTGAAATGATGAGCAGCACAGGTGTTTCTGTTCCCACACCGCAGTACCTCAGAGCGCAGCCCGGCAGAGTAATCATAAAGGCCACTTTAAATTCCTCCGTGGGAAAAGATGATTGCTGAAGGGCGTTAAACAGGGAACACTTGTCTAAAAGTGAGCGGCATAAATGGGGCTCACATGAATAGACAGCTGGAGGAAGCAGCCTGGGGTAAAACAACAGGTGATGGGTTGGGCGCAGTGGGCGACTGGGCAACCTCAGTCCATAACTGCTGGAGTTGGGATGTTAAATCTGATACATGCGCTACCAAGGCCTAACCGTGCATTACTGCTAGATAAAATGTCTCTCAACTACACAATGCAAACAGCAAACTTAAGCAAAGCAGTGGTTAGATGTTAATAGCGCAGAAGAAGTCTTTTGGCCTTATTGAGGGTACTGCAGTGGGCTGGAGGCAGAGGAATGAAGATAATTCAACCCGGGAAGGCTGCCAGCGCAGAATAGTCCAAAACAGCCAGGCAGTAATCCACACACAGCTGAAGAAAACACAGGAACAGAGAGCTGGGAACTAACGAGCCCTGTTTAGGACCTAAACCTCTACCTCTTTTTCTGTGGATGTCAGATTGTGCTCTGCACCTAAAAAAGCAGATCCCTCTATATTTTCTCAGTACTTCTAGCAGATGAACCAGCTCTGAGAACCATGGGAATGTGGGCCACTTAGGTTCAACTAGCAGCACAGTCTCTCTGTTTTTGTACAGCATTTGGTGAAGCAATTGAAAGGGAGCGAAGGCATCCACTGTTAATGGAGCAGAATTTAGAGTATACCAGAAATGACAGTGCATTGTTTCTAGGACACTTCTAAAGAAAGATTACTAAAACAATGCACCTCAATTACTTTGATTCTAATCCACAGAAACAAAAGTATACAATGAAAATAAACTGAAAATTTAAATTTAAAATTTAATAATCAATGTAGGTCCTCAAAAGTAGATTCAAAATTAATTATCTTATTGGAATGCAGGTTACAGGGTGTATCATATTTTTGGCAAGAATTTCTGATATATGTTTCTGATAAGTCAGGAAAGAAGTCTAAACTTGGAAAATATGCAATAACAATAGAAGAGTTAGCTGCTTAAAGACAAAGAAACCAATCATAAAGGAGTCTTGCTAATATTATGTTTTTTTTGACAGAGGAAGGGGTTTGTACACAATACGTAGGCATGGTTTACAGTTTATGAAAATACTGGCCAAATAGCATCTCATACCAATTAAATAAATATGGGACAATCCCATGCTTTACAGAAGTGATTGCAAACCCAGCTCTGGTGTTCTGCTCACTCTCTGCACCACTCGCTAACATCCCTAAACGATCA
>NW_015540866.1:198666-206194 GCF_001515605.1 Sinocyclocheilus anshuiensis | reverse complement strand
GGGAGCCCTCACCCGAGTACTGACTGTGTTCCACTCCCTCTGCTTCCTCTATACTCATTTCCTGTTTGGTTCCTTTATAGCCAGAGACTGTGCTCATGATCATCGCGAAGTATTGCCAGTTAAACCTGCCTTACCAAGCGTTCTCTATTGTGATTCTGATTGCCTGTTCAGTGTATGATTCTGCCTGTTTACCGACCTAACGTTTACCTGGATTATTCCCCTTGCTTAGTTTGCCTGATCGGACGGATGTGTGTGTTTGGACCTTTTGCCTGCCTGTTCACTTTAGCCTTCTGGATTGCCCCTGTAAGTGTTGTTACATTGGATTGTCATTCTGGTTTCGACCTTCTGCCTGCCTTGACGTTCCTGTTCACTGAAACTGTCCTCAATAAACTCCCGCACATGGATTCAGACTCCGCCTCAGCATCCTCATTACACCTAACGCTTCCTCAGCCATTTTGCTTTGGATGTTACTCACATCTTTGTGTCAGCAGCACTTTGTCTTTGGACGTCACAAAGCCATTGATCTTTGTCCACGCTGCTACACGCTGGTTATTAACTGTCGAGTTATCTGGGAATTTCACACACCAGTATCTGCTTCTAACTCGAAAAGAGCATCAGCCATTCACAGGGGACAGAGGGAACAACTCTAAATCAGTTTCAGCTTTTGTATTTTCAAAATTTCTGTCAGGTTTGATAATTATTCAGTTCGTTCAAGCAAACAGCATCAAGCTGAATTGGCTTACATTGGCTTGAATTAGCTTGAATTGGGTGAATTAGGCTGAATTAGCTTAATAACCTTAGAAAAGAAACAAAAAGAAAGAAAATATCCATTACTTATGATATTCAATTAAACAGAAATACAATACAATGAGAATAAAGAAATTTTCTATACACAATAGTTTAATTATTTGTTAACTTACATATTCAAGTTGTTTTCTTTCATTATTAAAGCATAACATTTCCATTTCACGTGAACTATTTAAATAACTCAACTCTTATAATTAACTGCGTAGCATTTCTATCGAACACATAAACATCGAATTATGCACTTAATAAACAACCACAGTGTACCATAAGTCACCGTTCTCTTCCATATTGCACATTATTATGGTTAAATAATGCAGATTTACGGGATGATCAGTTCTTTATAATCATTGTCATACCATCAGTGTCCCTGAGATGACCAAGTGCTGACGCGTTTTCCCACTCTGTGCTTCACTCGCTGCAGTTTTAAACTTTGTGCATATGTTGTCTTCAGACACACTTGTGCATGCATTATTTCTCACTGGAATGATTACATTTTCCAGCTTTTACTGCACTTTTCTGCATGCACGCACCTGCCATGTGAGTTTTTTTCTTCCACATGCACACGGCACTTTCCATCACTCTTCGGCACGTTCTGCCACTCGGCATTTTCCATCACACGATCATCTCCGCCCAATGATTTAAGCTCATTCATTCCGCTTATTTCCTTTAACCATGCATTAATATTAAGTGCAAATTTGCGATTTAGCTTCACACCTCCCACTTTACCTTTTTGACGCGGCTCATGTTTATAACAGTAATCTTGTGGGTAGACTCGTTTAAAGTAATATAATCATGATTTTAGCCAGGTTTCGGTCAAACAGAGCACATCTAGTTTATGATCAGTGGTCATATCATTTACAAAAAAATCACTTTCGTAGAAAGGGATCTAATATTCAATAAGCCAAGCTTTATCATTTTTTTTATCTGTATTAGATCTGGGTTTTTTTTGTTTATTTGTTGAACAATAATTAAATTGTTATAATTAAAATGTTTTGTATGTTTTTTTGTTTCCAAGTTCGGGGAACAGACACAGTCTCTATAGTAAGATATCTAGGTGAAAGAGTCTCTATGTGCTGAGAATTAACTAACTTCTGTGACATGAGACGGCTAGCAGACGGTCGGTTTAGCCAGTCTGTCTGCTTCCTGACCTGGGCCCCAGTCAGTCAAGTACAAACTCTAAGACTATGTGCCATATTTCTAGAGAGAAGAGATATGAACTGATTGACCACATCTCTCAGAATGTCATTGACAAGTGTTTGGAAGACCGCAGGGGAGTTTTAAAGCCCAAACAGCATAACAAGATATTCAAAGTGCCCTCGGGGGTATTAAAAGCGGTCTTCCACTCACCCCCACTCTTAAGCTGACCAAATTATATGCGTTTCAAAGGTCCAACTTTGTGAAAAAGAAAGCCCCTGCAGTCGTTTGTAGGCTGAAGACATCAATGGCAAAGAACAGGTCTTCTTTACCATGATGCTTTTCAGCTCCCGATATTCAATAAAAGGCCGCAGGGAACCGTCTTTCTTTTCCACAAAGAAGAAACCCGCATCTGCAGGGAAAGAAGTACAGATGATTTTGGCTGACAGAGAATCAGAAATAAACTTCTTCATGGCCTCCCTTTCCCAAGCGGAAAGTGAGTATAACCTGCCCTTAGGCGGAGATGTACCTGGCAATAAATCTATAGCACAGTCGTAAGGACGATACAGAGGGAGGGAAGCAGCTTGAGCCTTACTGAACACTTCCTTCAATTCAAGGTACTCACCCGGCACATTTGACAGATCGGCCTGCTCATCCTGCAACACAGAACAAAACACAGAGCAGCATGCAGACAACAAAACAAGAGGCATGACCGTATTGACTCCATGACAGCACACTATTCTGGTATCAGTTTATATGAGGGTTGTAAAGTGAGAGCCAGGGATGGCCAAGGACAACATGAGCCCTAGGAAAGTCTATTATAAAGAAATTGATGTCTTCCGTGTGATTGCCTGAGGTAAAAAAGACTCACCGGCCCTATAGAATGAGTAATCTACGGGACAGACTGAGAGTGCTGACAGAGATTTGGTGGGTGAGTAAGATCACAGGAATCTTGAGTTTATGGGCAAAGTTAATGTCCAAAAAGTTCCCTTCTGAGCCCATCAATTCTTGACAAGCATGATGAAATTCAGCCCACAGCAGTCTTCCGGGAGGTGAGTGGTGGTAAGGGAGGTTTTCACCGGGCATTGAATGGTGACGTGTCCCACCCCTCCACAATATAGACAGTGTCTGAGAGTCCGACATCTCTCCTTCTCCTGGGACAGACAAGCTCTGCCAACCTGCATGGGCTCAGGACTGAACAAGAGGCCAACAGTATCACTGTAATTGGCAGCAGATTGACTATCCATCTCAGGAGCCAGGACTTGTTGGGCGCGTTTGTCTCAATGCCACAGCCAAGCATTCACACGGATCAGTGCATCAGAAGCTGTGGGTAATTCCAGTACATAGATTTATTTCTGGATATGGCCAGCCAGTCCATGCAGAAACATATCCCACTGCGCCTCAGCATTCCAGCTACATTCTGCCACTAGCGTGCAAAATTTGATGGTGTAATACAGGGGTGTTGAACTCAGTTCCTGGAGAGCCGCAGCCCTGCAGAGTTTAGTTCCAACCCTAATCAAACACACATACCATGTAGTTTTCAAATAAGCCTGAAGGACATGATTAACTGGATCAGGTGTGTTTAATTAGGGTTGAAGCTAAACTCTGCAGGGCTGCGGCCCTCCAGGAACTGAGTTTGACACCCCTGGTGTAATAGGTAACTAACCTGTTACCTTGACGTAGGCCCGCCAGAACTTGCACCGCTTCTCTGCCGGAAACCGCCTGATAAAAACCGCCCTTCTTGATTTCATCAATGAATGACTGAAATGATGAGCAGCACAGGTGTTTCTGTTCCCACACCGCAGTACCTCAGAGCGCAGCCCGGCAGAGTAATCATAAAGGCCACTTTAAATTCCTCCGTGGGAAAAGATGATTGCTGAAGGGCGTTAAACAGGGAACACTTGTCTAAAAGTGAGCGGCATAAATGGGGCTCACATGAATAGACAGCTGGAGGAAGCAGCCTGGGGTAAAACAACAGGTGATGGGTTGGGCGCAGTGGGCGACTGGGCAACCTCAGTCCATAACTGCTGGAGTTGGGATGTTAAATCTGATACATGCGCTACCAAGGCCTAACCGTGCATTACTGCTAGATAAAATGTCTCTCAACTACACAATGCAAACAGCAAACTTAAGCAAAGCAGTGGTTAGATGTTAATAGCGCAGAAGAAGTCTTTTGGCCTTATTGAGGGTACTGCAGTGGGCTGGAGGCAGAGGAATGAAGATAATTCAACCCGGGAAGGCTGCCAGCGCAGAATAGTCCAAAACAGCCAGGCAGTAATCCACACACAGCTGAAGAAAACACAGGAACAGAGAGCTGGGAACTAACGAGCCCTGTTTAGGACCTAAACCTCTACCTCTTTTTCTGTGGATGTCAGATTGTGCTCTGCACCTAAAAAAGCAGATCCCTCTATATTTTCTCAGTACTTCTAGCAGATGAACCAGCTCTGAGAACCATGGGAATGTGGGCCACTTAGGTTCAACTAGCAGCACAGTCTCTCTGTTTTTGTACAGCATTTGGTGAAGCAATTGAAAGGGAGCGAAGGCATCCACTGTTAATGGAGCAGAATTTAGAGTATACCAGAAATGACAGTGCATTGTTTCTAGGACACTTCTAAAGAAAGATTACTAAAACAATGCACCTCAATTACTTTGATTCTAATCCACAGAAACAAAAGTATACAATGAAAATAAACTGAAAATTTAAATTTAAAATTTAATAATCAATGTAGGTCCTCAAAAGTAGATTCAAAATTAATTATCTTATTGGAATGCAGGTTACAGGGTGTATCATATTTTTGGCAAGAATTTCTGATATATGTTTCTGATAAGTCAGGAAAGAAGTCTAAACTTGGAAAATATGCAATAACAATAGAAGAGTTAGCTGCTTAAAGACAAAGAAACCAATTATAAAGGAGTCTTGCTAATATTATGTTTTTTTTGACAGAGGAAGGGGTTTGTACACAATACGTAGGCATGGTTTACAGTTTATGAAAATACTGGCCAAATAGCATCTCATACCAATTAAATAAATATGGGACAATCCCATGCTTTACAGAAGTGATTGCAAACCCAGCTCTGGTGTTCTGCTCACTCTCTGCACCACTCGCTAACATCCCTAAACGATCACAGCACAAATGTTCCTTTCCTTGCAGCTTTTGAAACTCTCCAGCTACCAATAGGAACCATGTTATGCAGCACCAGCAAAACCTTTGCAAAAGCTCTATCTCTGACTTACACTTGTGTGATTGCACACAACACTTATTCAAACACTCCTTTTGTGAGATTTCTCTGAAGATCTCCCTTAATCTTTTTCAAAGGCATTCTTTCTGCTTAACAAATAGTCTTGTTTATCAAGGGCTGCCGCATCCTCTTTTAGTCCAAGCTTTCCCAACTTTCTGGTCTTTCTAATAACATACACTGTCTTCTTTGATCCCTGACTACACCTGGCAGTTAGCTGTACTCTTATCTACATATGCAGCTAACGTTAATGTTTTTTGTCAAACCGATGCATGATCTTGTACTGAAAATTTGCCAAACTCAGCTGGCACCATGTCAACTTACCTTCCACCCTGAGTACCTACCTGGCAACCTGAAATTAAAAAGGCAAGGTGAGCTCACGCAAAGCACAATGTGACATTCATTCGAGGGGCTATGGGGAACGCCTTCAGCGTGACCGGTGTCTGAAGCATACATCTAAAAACAACATTAACATTGGCCGGCGACAGCCTATGACGTCATTACCCTACACGACCACAGTATAAAATTTAGTATTTTTCACAGTATTTTTCACATTTGGCTCCCAAACTCTGTAATAGCCTTCCTGATAACATTCCGGGTTCAGACACACTCTTTCTGTTTAAATCTAAATGAAAGACATCTCTTTGGCCAAGCATTCAAATAATGCATCTCATAATCTTGTACTGCAGTTATATCTGATCAAATACACATTATTATTACTTAGCTTGGGTTGAACAAATCATTGTTGCTTGGTTGGAACAGTAGCTACGCTAATTATGTAATGATTGACATCCCGTGGTAACTAGGAATTACACAAGCTTCAGTCGGGATCCAGCCCTTACAGAGACGCTACTTGGACCTGTTCTGTTTTCTGACTTTTAGGTTTGACCCACCTGCTAAGTCAGGACCTTCTGCTGTTGACTGATTACAGTGATGGTTTCACTCATCGGTTCTGGATCCAGGCTGGTGATAGCCCTCATCTTCGGCTTGGACATGCAGCCTGGGCTTCTGAGGAAGCCTCCCAGCAAGGGCTGGATTGGTAAAACACACAGGGACAGCGAGCAGCCAGTGGCCCATTGGTTTGTCTCCTGTATTGACAGAGTAAACCATACAATCACAATGCGTTATAGACGGAGCGATGAAGTATTTTGCTCCGCCTATATAAAGATCGCATCACCCCAACTTCTTCCTCGACGGCTTTTCCCATGTTTTCACAGCAGATTTATCAAGAACAGGCTTGCTCTGCGGTGAGCAGAGTTGCCAGGTCCGCGTATTATATGCGACTTTGGGCTTCTTTTTTTGTAAAGTTGCATGAAAAAATCCCGGATCGCGGGTTGCGGTTTTTTGGGCTTATTTTAAAAAATACGGTTGCTTGTTAGGAAAACCCGACAAGCAACTTCGTTTCTTTTCATTTATGTTCACTGTATTCTCCAATGCATTGATTGACACTCTGTCTGCTCACAGTTAATAGCCAATCAGTGCAAGTGCTTTAGCATAATTTGTCAAATATTCCGCCCTTTGAAGAAATTGATTCCGCCGGGATTGAAGAAAAATCACTTTCAAAAAGAAGGCGCGTGACGCTGTAATCCAAGCGATGATAGTAGTAGACGTAGAGGAGTGGGATGACTTTTTTCCTTTCAAGGTAGCCTAATTTTTAATTGTTACAATGTTTTAGTAATGTATTAATTATCACGGGCTTTAAAAACAACAACAACAAGTAGGCCTATACTAATACTACGAGTAGATTTGGTTCGAATAGACAATATTTTAGTAGGCTATAAATATGTGGCTATGTTACAGCTCCCCTTTGAAGCTCTTGTGTTTTTCTCCTTTTCCATCTGTCCAATCCTATTCTGCTCACAGGTGATTGGAGATGAGTTTTGTTCCTGCTTTGTTGCAGTTTGCTGATTTTTGTCAAATAACTTGCGGGCTCATTTATTGGTAATAAATAATTGATAATAAATAATATTGATGATGATAAATTATCAAAAGATATTGGGCTTGTTTTGGGCTTGTTTTTGAAGCTGTGGTTGCTTATTTGTCTCACGAGAGTTGGCAACAGTGGCGGTGAGTGATGCGGGCCAAAGAGCAAGGCAGGAGGAGACAAGTCAAGTGTGTTCATAGAGGTTTCCATGGGCCAATGCGAATAAATCTAGATTTAGATTAAAAAATACACTATATTGTCGGACCTGACGTTGTATTCTTATCCAAAACAAGTAGTTGTGATATGAGTGTGATGCATACATACTACCAGTCAAAAGTTTTTGAACAGTAATATTTTTATGTTTTTTTTAAAGAAGTCGTTTCTCACCAAGCCTGCATTTATTTGATCCAAAATACAGCAAAGGCA
>NW_015540866.1:197997-198334 GCF_001515605.1 Sinocyclocheilus anshuiensis | reverse complement strand
ATGTATCCCCCAATTGTAAGTCGCTTTGGATAAAAGCGTCTGCTAAATGACTAAATGTAAATGTAAATGTAACATTTTCATAAGTAACTGTAGGCTAATTTAATTACACTTTTTTTTCTTAGTAACTGTAACAGATTGCACTTACATTTATTTTGTAGGCTAATTAAATTACGTAATTCCATTACATGTAATTAGTTGCTCCCCAACACTGGTGTTGAATATACAGAATATATGGGGAGTACAAACACTGATCTATAGTTGCCACCCCTCATTCTGCTCTTGCCCCCTCTTTGCCACCCCAAGTATAAAATCCTGGACACGCCCCTGTGTCTGTGTG
>NW_015540866.1:195897-197858 GCF_001515605.1 Sinocyclocheilus anshuiensis | reverse complement strand
ACTAATCACAGAACCGGCTTTACTGACGAGATGCGCATGAAAATCGCATTCGATTATTTGCACAGCCCTAACTCTACTACTAGTTTTTGTGTATTCAATACTAGCCTTTTTCTGCAGCGCTACACGGACCTGTTCTTTTTTCTGACTTTTTAGGTTTGACCACTCCAGCTATGTCGGGGCCTCCTGCTCTTGATTTTTGTTTCTGTGGAAACCCTTCTTGTATGCTTCTGCTCTGAGGAGTTGTAAGCTCTGTACGCATGAATGGTTATTGGGTCCCGCTATTTCTTCAGATTCTATCAGGTCTGGTTATACGGGACCCACACCCTCTATCGAGATAAAGAGCATGAGACCGTGTCCAGCTGCACCAGTGGACTGTCTCTTATTGGGCGCTGCTGGGTTACCCCTTCTAATCTAGCCATCAGGTAGTTGGGCCGCTTGCTGCTTCCCTGATAAGCTGCCTCTATTTGGGTCAAGCCAGGCAGTGCTCCCTTCACCTCAGAGGGTTGCCTTTGAGCCTGCTGCTCCTGACCGAGTGGAAGGGTCTCTTGCAAGCTCGCCACTCCCTTCTGGGCATCTGTGAGCAGACACTTCAGAATCTGTTCTGTGAGCATGCCACAGTCACATAGGGCCCCTAGGCTGGCTTAATACAGCCTTGGTTACCCCTTAAGCAGCTGTGTTTCTAAATCCATGCTATGGTAAGTGCACACGCTAAGCCACTTTCTAAAATCCACATTGTGGTAAGTGTGCATGCTAAGCATTCTGCACACTTTCTAAAATCCTGTATGGTAAGGGTTACGCACTGTTAGCCTTGTTCCCTTTCTCTGAGTTGGCTTAGGCCCCGGTTCTCGCCTTGGGCTCCACTCAACTAATGTATCTCTGTTGATACATTTCTGAGCAGGGTGTTGCTACCAAAGATCTGTCGAGTCAGTTGTTTGAGCAGGTTTATTCAGAACCGGTGGTAGCCCCCCCTGAGTGACAGGCCAGGGTCTGGTGTGGTTTTTTATACACATGGCCGTATCCCCTTAAAGGAATCTCTTTCTTCTGATTCCAAGCCTTGAGCTCTGCCCTGGGCTTGGGCTTCCCAGCCCAGCCACTATCAGGTAAGTTGTTTAGGGTATGCAGCTGAGGCCCTTGACCGAAGGGGATACTGTCACTGACAGCCATCAAGGCGTCCTAGGCGCAACTCCCATGGCTATGGTAGAGTTGGTACTTAGTGCTCGCCGTGGTTTTCTGACATGCACTCCCCTCAGCATAGTGGCATGGGTAGACCGTTCCCCATAGTGACCCCTAGAGGACGCAGTTCAAAGTTCCCTCGAAAGGGAACGTCTCAGGTTACGTATGTAATCATGTTTCCCTGAGGAGGGAACGAGACACTGCGTCCTCTAGTTTCCCTGCGATGCTTCGGACGCAAGCTTCAGATGAAGAAGTGGATGACGTGTTATCCCGGCGCCCTTTTATACTGTGGTAGCGCAGGGTAATGACGTCATAGGCTGTCGCCGGCCAATGTTATTGTCGTTTTTAGATGTATGCTTCAGACACCGGTCACGCTGAAGGCGTTCCCCAGAGCGACCCCTAGAGGACGCAGTGTCTCGTTCCCTTCTCAGGGAACCATGGTTACATACGTAACAAGAGACGTTCTCCGGTACGGCGTTCCGCAACAACTTAGCTGCCCGCAGATGCGCCTGCCTATAAATCGGCCTAATTTGCAGCACAATCGGGCCGATGCTGTGTGCCAAAAATTGGCCTGATTAATCGGTCGACCTCTAATACAAAGAATACATTTCTAAGAACATAGTATGTGTTTTTTAACCCTTATGCCGGGTTCAGACTACACAATATTTTTGTCGGTCACGATAGTCACTGTGTCAGATTTTGACTCCTAAAATCTTGTTGTGTCGTGGACAAGAAACATGTCAGACTACACGTTGCTTCCCGACCATTCATCGCGTGCCGTCTTTAAC
>NW_015540866.1:193009-195364 GCF_001515605.1 Sinocyclocheilus anshuiensis | reverse complement strand
GGCCGTACCCCCTCAAAGGAATCTCTTTCTTTTGATCCCAAGCCTTTGAGCTCTGCCCTAGGCTTGGGCTTCCCAGCCCAGCCACTATCAGGTAAGTTGTTTAGGGTATGCAGCTGAGGCCCTTGACCGAAGGGGATACTGTCACTGACAGCCATCAAGGCGTCCTAGGCGCAACTCCCATGGCTATGGTAGAGTTGGTACTTAGTGCTCGCCGTGGTTTTCTGACATGCACTCCCCTCAGCATAGTGGCATGGGTAGACCGTTCCCCATAGTGACCCCTAGAGGACGCAGTTCAAAGTTCCCTCGAAAGGGAACGTCTCAGGTTACGTATGTAATCATGTTTCCCTGAGGAGGGAACGAGACACTGCGTCCTCTAGTTTCCCTGCGATGCTTCGGACGCAAGCTTCAGATGAAGAAGTGGATGACGTGTTATCCCGGCGCCCTTTTATACTGTGGTAGCGCAGGGTAATGACGTCATAGGCTGTCGCCGGCCAATGTTATTGTCGTTTTTAGATGTATGCTTCAGACACCGGTCACGCTGAAGGCGTTCTCCATAGCGACTTCTAGAGGATTCAGTGTCTCGTTCCCTTCTCAGACGTTTTCTTGCTATTTAAGAAAATAAGCAACAAGGCAAGCTGTGCTAATTACAGAGACATTCACTTTTCTTTCTTTGCACAAGTAATTCTCACTTGTTGGACCAGGGCATTGTGTTATTTATTTATTTGTTTGTTTATTTATTTGTTTGTTTGTTTGTTTGTTTGTTTGTTTGTTTGTTTGGTTGGTTGCTTGGTTGCTTGATTGCTTGTCAGTTGCCAGCTGTCTATCCAACCAATCCCTGCACTGATCATTGATCAATTATTATATTATATTATATTATATTATATCCACACATGCATTTGAAAAAACAAATTTGCCAGAGAGAAACTGTGTTTTAAATTAAAATATGTATTGTAATGGAATTTCTTGAAGCATTGGGATGTTTGGCTTAATTAAGCTAAATTGTTCTATTCAACTGTTGTTTCAACAATTAAAAAAATAGAATAGAAACTATTTTGTGGAACTTCCAAATAATTGAGTAAATCAGTCTGTATTTCCCCTTTAAGGGAACTCGCACTGCATCTTTTAGTGGACAATATAGGGAATGCTATCAGCATGATCGGTGTCTAAAGCATGTGTGAAAATGCTTCCAGATCCATTTAACCAAGCAACCCATGATGTAATTAGCTTAGCGCCCGGATGCACTGTATAAGAGGATGGCTATAATGCACATCATCAGCATTTTTGTCTTCAGGAGCCATGTGTTTATTCAGTGTGCATGTAATCACTATTGAAAGCAAGAAGTCAAGTGAGCATTTTAGGAAATGTGTGCCTCGTGTCTGAGATTTGACACCTGAGGACACACATGACCTTTGCGTTATGTGTCTCTGCGAGAAGCATACGCGTTCAGTTGCTCGAGGGCACTGAATTCACTCATTATGATAAATTGCAGATGATGAAGGATGATTTCAGATGTCCTCTATTCTCAAGGCATGTGGGACAGGCATCTGCATCTCGCAGCTCGTGTCCCGCTGCTGCCGAGGCACGGTGGAAACTCAAGTTGAGCTCATGGAGAAGCTCAAGAAGGGATTGGATATTGATCTTCGAGCACGAGCTTGAATGTTCGGCAGAATCCAGATGTTCTCTCACTCGAGTTGTCTGATCCTGTGGATAGCACTTTGCTGGCATCATCCAGCCACAACAAGAATATGGATATGGTTGGTGATGATGAAGAGAGTGTAACTACTGGGTCATCTCAACCTGCCAGCCCCGCATACGGGGAAATGTTGGAAGTCATGGCTCTTGCTGCAAAGAGGCTTGATCTAGTCTAGGGGGCTTTGCACAATATGGTGGTGCTGCAAGCCTACCAGGCAGACCTACCTTAAGTAGGTAGGAGTTAAGTTCTCGATGAAAATAAGGGTTTGCCTCCTGAGGCAGTTGAAGAGCTGCGCTGCACTATGGATTTAGCTCTCCAGTAAGCAAATAGGGCGAGCAATGGTGGAAATAATGGCCAGGGAGAGACATCTGTGATTAAATTTAGCGAACATTGGGAAGAAAGAGAATAACTTTCTTGATGCTTCACTTTTGCCTTCCGGCCATTTCAGCACATCTGTTGAGGTGATGGTTGAGAAGTTTAGGAAGGAGTCAGCTGCTTTCAGAAGATACATTGCCTGCCGCACCAGGTCCTTTCCTAAAGCCACTGAGGGGGCTTGCCCGTCACAGATTGGAGACAGGACCAGAAAATTAGGATTTGGAAGCATGACGCTAAGAAGAGGAGACTCAGAAGGTGATTGATAGGAAGTGATGTTCTGACACCTC
>NW_015540866.1:185026-192494 GCF_001515605.1 Sinocyclocheilus anshuiensis | reverse complement strand
CCCCAGGTTACTTTTATATATGTGGGTGGTCTACCCTGATCTCAGGGTGTTTTCAAGCAGGCAGTCCCAGCAATCCCTCATACTTGGGCTGCCTCCCCTGCGTTATAGTTTCAAGTAGACAGCCCATTGTCTTAAGGTACATAGCTGTTTGAGGACAGTTTGGTAGGGATGTGGGATGTCCCTCCTTCAATACTACTGTTGGCTGGGTTCCCCCAAGCTATTTAGCTGTCCGGGCATCATTGGTGTGCCCCTTTTAAATCGCTGCATGTTTGCCACTACTTTTGGTACTCTCTCAACCAGGTGGCCAGGCATGCACTGAGGCACGGTGTAGCGGGTATTCCATTCCGCATAGTGTCCACTAGAGGACACAGGGGAACGTTCCCTGAGAGGAAACAAGACACTGCGTCCCCTTGTCACACCTAGGACCTGCCTGTTTCACGTCTCCTTCAGACAAAGTTGATGACGTGTATTACAGGTGCCCTCTTACACTTCAGGCACCCTGCTAATGACGTCATGGGCTGCGGGGTCCAATGTATTGAAAGTTCATACATGCTTCAGACACCGGTTATGCTGATGGCATTCCCCATAGTGTCCAGAAGAGGAAGCAATGTCTCGTTCCCTGTCAGGCAATCATGGTTACATGCGTAACTCGAGACATCTTTGTCAGTTAATTAATTATTTCAGTACTCCTGTTTCATTCATATAGCTTAGTGCATTATGAAATTGACTTTAATTTTGTTTCCACATTTAACTCTTTCCCCGCCATTGGCGAGTTATCTCATCTTTTACAAGAAAACGCTTCCCCGCCAAAGACGAGTTTTTACGACTTTCCATGTTTTCACTGTTACACACAGTATAACAGTGAAACAGCGCTATTACGCATCTTCTGAATGAGAACAAAACCTCCCGAACAAAAACACACGTGAACAGGACGGAGAAACGAGCGATCTCTTATGTAAACAGATGCATATGAAAAATAATGCGATCATTAGCAATAGACAGCATATAAATGAAGACTGCATAATGTTACGGAGTAAAATGTTGATCCAGGAAGTGGTATATGTCTGTGCAAGCTTTGGAGGTGTTGATGGAAGCGATTTACTGGATTTGTGCTTTGATACTCGTACTGAATATTATCCAGATGTAGTTTTTGATAAAAATGTGATTTTCTCACCTTTTTGCTCAAAATTATGCATTTTTATGAAACCTACCTATATTCAAGTGTTGACAAAAAAAGAATGCTTTAAGCTAGAATAAAACTGATTTTTTTAAAGTATAGGCTCTGTTCTTTATTTTGGTGTATTGCATATTCAAATATTCATACAACAAGATATACTGGAGGCAATCAATTTTTTTGTGAAAATCATCAAAATCGCTGGCGGTGGCTGGCAACTTTTTTCAAAAATGCTGGCGGGGAAAAAGTTAAAAAGAGTGTGTAGTTAAATGGTGCTATTTATCACAATATGGCTGTATATCAATGAGGCAGTGTGCTATGATTACTGTAGATTCAGATTTGTCACACACACACATTGCAGTTTACACCTACGCTGAAAGCACTTTTTAAAGCACCTACAAATATATGAGTTGGCCTATGGCTTGATTAGTTGTTGTTGAAACTTCCATTTTTGTTCTGTGAATCAGATCTTGCCCTAAACAGCAGTGAGTGGCTACATATGAGTAATAGACACAATCTCTCAGTCTTGTTCTTCTCATTCTAAGGGCTCATTACACACAGATGTCTTCACTGTGGAGGCTGCATACATTCAGATATAAGAGTGCCTTGTTCAGGATCAAAAGATTTCTAATTGCTGGCCCTTGTTCCTGGCTCAGGTTGGGTTAAATGATGCGGATCTGCTACATAATGTCTGTAATATCCTCAGTGAACTTGCTCTTTTGGCCATCATTGTTTTAAGTAGGGAACCAAATGAAGATTAGAGATGCCAGCTTAGACACTTTCAAAGGAAGTCGCACATGCATGAATACATTGGACATTTCTTTTCAATCTAGTCATCCTCCAGCACTCCCCATTCCAGCATCTGTACAAGGTTGGTGAAGATGGCAAATGGGAAATGTGACCTATTTCAACAGTGTGCAATGCCAGCCTGTAATGGCTTTACTCTGTAAACATTTGAAACCCTTTAACACCCCATATGCTTTCCCACACACTCTGGTTGTCATGTATCCTTGATTAGTGGGAAGGTGTTGGAGAAAACGTAATTTGAAATGCTTCATCCTGTCAACTGGAGCAAGCTGTGTTCATATATTATTACCTTTACTTAACCAGCATTATGTTACCCTGAGCCCAAACAAGGTACATTCATTATTTGGGTTTCAGCATTAAATGTGCTTGCTTTAAATTTTCTGCTTTATAGTGCATTTCTTTTACATTTTTATTGAAATAGCCAGCAACTACCCAATTAAGTCAGTCATGTAGCTTAGCATTGTAAACAACCTGTTAAATGAAATAATTCAGACAAAAGAGAATGGCCTAATGGTTTGAATCACATTTTAACACCCTGCTTGATTAGCCGTGTGCACAAAACCACCTGTGACCCTAAAGGCTATTTAAATGAGCTAAGATACAAATTGGTAACACACGAACAGCCTCATAAAAATGATTTTACAAGGCTGCAAAGATATGGGCATGTAGATGGATTATTCGGCCAGCAAATGTTCAGCTGCTGAGAAGGGAGGGGTAACAGTCCGGAAGAGAATGAGACAGACAGTCAGAGAGAGAAAGAGATGGGTAGAAGCTGCTGCACTAAGTTAATATGAACTCAGGAAATTATAGACCCATGGGGAAAAATCCGAAACCGTTTCATTTGGCTTGTGAAACATATCAGGGTACATTTCACAAACCATATGCAAAGTTTAATAGTTAAAATAACAATAATAATAATAATATTATTATAGGGTGGAGCAGGGCTAGTTGCCACAAAAGCTACACCTCAATATCCATACTTTAAGGTTATACATGTTCAAAGCACTCCTAAATAAATTAATAATAATAATAACAATAACAATTTCAGTGAATTATGTCCTCGAAACTAAATTACCAGTCTCACTACATTTTTGCTTTAGCTGTCCAGTAAACATGCAAGCACAATCCACTTACATGAGTCAACTACATAATGAATGTATTAACCGAAAAACTGAACTGCATTGTCACGTATGTTGTTCTTTAGTATTTAGCACGTTATTTCTTCTGTCCAATAACAGTAGAAATGTTCAAAAGCTCTTTAGTAGCCAAACATTTTATATATAGTAAGAAAGTGTGACAAACATTGTGTGGGTTCCAGGGGCTGGTGGCTTTTCAGCAGACGTGAGGGAGCCGTACCTTCTCATGTATTTTGTTGAAACATTCTTTCCACCTGTGCTAACGCATTCCCTTTTGCAACAGCCAGAGCAAACCATCATTTGTTCACTTTATTTGTTTATAGAATTGTTTAATATTGGCCAGTTGACTGGAGAGAGTTTAACATGTCTCTGTGGCTGATAAAGCCTGTTTTTGGACCATAAATCAGTGACTTGTAAATAGAAAACAACTGTTCTGTCCACTGGCTGCTCCTAGAGGTTACGACTCTGTGCCAGCCCAATCTGCTGAAAGTACTCAAAGACTTCAATATTCAATCCCTGGAACAGATCTCTGTTGATTTCATTATCTGGGCAAGAAACTGCTGAAAGTTTCCAGTCTTGCTCAGAACTTGAGGACTACCACGAATCAAGATTGCATGTTGATAAAGTATCCCATTTGGCTGTACATTTAAATAGCATAACTGTTTGACTGTGTGAAACCTGAATAAACCAGGAGAGAAAGCAAGAGGGATTAGAACCCAGATTATTATGCATATGTTCCAGAACATAACTATATAAATACTGTATTAGCATGGAGGCCGTAAATGAACATCTCTCAATTTCAGATTATGTCCCTAACAGTGTGGTGAGAAAGTGCTGCCTTTTTTTCAACACATGTGGGCACATTGATAATGGGATATTATACAGACTGATGGATGAAATTGGGTGATTAATAAACTTATGAAAATGACAATGTGACCATTTCCATTTGTAGATTATTTTACATGCTGCGCAACGATGGATTTTAAATAGCCTGGAAACGGCTTTAAATCAGTGTGTACTAACTTTTCCCACACACATATAGACACATTTCTGTTAAATTATTTTGACTTCTATCTATTGGCACTGGTGAAACGGCAGAAAAGAAAAATGAAAAAAATTAACTAAAAAGTGCCTTTGCACAGCCCTGTAGAAACTCATAAATGATGACTTTTCTGACAAAAGTACTGCTAACCCATAATTAAACCAATATACTGAAAAGCTGTAAATCTGGCAGACTTTATCATATATATGTAACTTCAACACACAATTAGATAATTCATCTAACATTAAATATGGTACCATCCATATTAAGGAAGGCCTGTATTGTTGCTATCAATCAAATCTCCTTGATACTGACTCATAACAACATGAATATGAGCTTTAGCTAGTAGAAACCAAGTGAAGCAAATGCATGTTTTTCAAGTTTCTATTTGACCATCCCTGAGGGACACTGACCGAGTACTCACAAACTGTATCTCATCAATATTTGTAGCTTAACTCAAAGACTTCAATTTTCTTACATTTGCAGTTCTCAAGACCTAATGGCATAATAGTCTAATTACTTTAAATCACAGAGATAACATGTAACGACAGACTGAAAGAAAGTATTGTTTTGTTAAATGTTGACTATTAAAGTCATTCCAAACAATAACTGGGTTTCCATCCAACTATGGTAATGCACATTTTGAAAAATCCTGACCATTGCACACAATTATTCAAATGTAGCCGCAGTAAAACAAAAGTCTCTCCCCCACCTTGCTGTTAAAGCTTGAACTGTTTTGAGAGTGGGTGACGTATATGAATAGCCATTTGAGCCATCATTATGTGAACTACTGCACTTCTTCTGCAAATATCTCCTGTCAGCAATTAATAACATAATGTATAACTGTTCTATTATGTGAGGGCCAGGATTTAGGCCACACATGATTCTTATATTTTCATCTTTGCATTGATCAATAAATGAAAAGACTTTACTATAATGGTTTGTTTTAATATCTTTATTTGTCATTGTACTGAGTCAGTGCACGGGCTTAGTTATTTGGCTTAAGGTTAAAACATTAAAACCAGTTAAAAACCATCTAAACTGTAATGTTAAAAACATAGTTAAAAGTGTTAAAGTTCCATTATTGATTAAGATGACTTGATATGTTTGGTACCTGGTGTGTTGCAGGAACGGACCAGCCTACAAAGAGGTTCAAACAGGAAGTTGAACTGTTTTTATGGGAATTCTAAAGGAAGTGAGAATGTACCAACTTTTGATGTATTAGAGGGGACATGGGAAAATGTGATGTCCTGATCAATGTGATTTTGGTTTAATAGGGTTCTTTTTGCATTAACTAAAGTTTATCCATGGCTCTAAATTTAGTTAAATGTATTATGTTTATTCCAGGGTTTGTGTTTTATTGTTTTGAGAATTTGTATGGTTTTGTTTCTCCTTTTTTTTTGTTGTAGTGGTGCTGCCATCTAAACTGTAATGTTAAAAACATAGTTAAAAGTGTTAAAGTTCCATTATTGATTAAGATGACTTGATATGTTTGGTACCTGGTGTGTTGCAGGAACGGACCAGCCTACAAAGAGGTTCAAACAGGAAGTTGAACTGTTTTTATGGGAATTCTAAAGGAAGTGAGAATGTACCAACTTTTGATGTATTAGAGGGGACATGGGAAAATGTGATGTCCTGATCAATGTGATTTTGGTTTAATAGGGTTCTTTTTGCATTAACTAAAGTTTATCCATGGCTCTAAATTTAGTTAAATGTATTATGTTTATTCCAGGATTTGTGTTTTATTGTTTTGAGAATTTGTATGGTTTTGTTTCTCCTTTTTTTTGTTGTAGTGGTGCTGGCCACCTCTTATAAAATCAGTGTATGTCTTGTCTAGTGAGGCTTGTGATGTAATGTATCCTGGGAAGGTGGTGCTGGTGTTTGTGGCTATGGACTATTTTTTTGTTGTGATTTGCTAATGCTTATGGCAGATCCATCACATATTACAGCAAGCGCATAATGTGCATGACGCAGTGATGGAAATGTACAATTATTTGCATTTACATAAATGTGCACATCAAAAATCCAAAACATTCTGAATGGAAAAAGAGAGATGTGGAAACGTATGCTAGGATATGTGTTTCTCTCCTTACAGTTGTGTTTTATCCGAACCTAATTATCTTATGAAATACAATATGAGGCATATGGGAATGGATTTGTTTATCTCATAACGCCAAAAATCATTTCAGATGAGTCAAAGTTTATTGTACCTAACATCTCATTTTCAGATCTACTGTTTCTGACAGAATGCGAAATTTAGCCAGCAAGGTTATTTACATTTTATATAATCTTTGTAATTACATTCTGCAAGGTTATAAAAATTAATGAGAATCTACTTAAACTCAAAAACAAAAATGTATTCAATACGGAATTTGGAATGGCGAGTACCTAGTCCTTTTGCTGATTTTTATTTTTTTTTTCAGAATTTGATAAAGACTTGACAGACATTCCAACCAAATCAAATTGTTTTCTTCACCAAATAATAGACAATAAGATCACGTTGTGGAACTCAAGAGAGTCATAGTTAAATGGAATAAAGAAGGACTTTTTTTTTTTTCAGAGTGACTGGACGGTGAAGGTGAAAAAAAAGGTAACGCTTTAGATTACAACCCGCAAAGATCTACGTAAGTATACTGAATTTACGGTGTACGTTTCTGTAATTATAGTGTACCTATAAAGAACATACGTGTAGGTATAAGGGAACAATGTGTTACGTTTGGGTAATAAGGGGGTAACAACCAGATAATCAACCTGCAAAGAACTGCATAAGTAAACTGAAGTTACAGTGTAACTTTTTTGTAATTATAGTGTACCTATTCAGTACCTCCGTGTAGGTATAAGGGAACAATATGCGAAGTTTGGGGAATAAAGGGGTAACAACCTGTAAAATTAAAATAATTTATACTGTAAGTATTTTGAAACTAAGAGGTACCTATTCTAATATTACATGGTATGTTTGGCCTAAACAACAATCTTATGTTTGGGAATGATTTAGAAAGACGATATATACTTTTTATAATTTTATATTGGTATTTTATTATAGGCGTATAGGTATTTTTTAACCATGGGGTACGGATTCTATTATTAAAGGATGGACATGATGGAGATTACTAAACAAGAAAACTGGACATCTAGTGAAATGAGTTAATGAGTTTCTGCAATGATTTATAATTCACAAGTCTACTTACCTTATGAAAGCTTAGTCGTCGATTTCAGCAACTTCACACCAGCAACTTCTCAACACCGCTATCACCAAATAACTTTGCATTATATACCATCAAGGTTCAATGCAGCTTAAAACAAGCTTAC
>NW_015540866.1:184289-184913 GCF_001515605.1 Sinocyclocheilus anshuiensis | reverse complement strand
TGTAAATTAAAGTGGTGCTTTGTTCCCCCCTTGTTCCATGTAGTTACAGGGTAAGTAGCTACAACAAATTGCTCTGAAACGATTGTTTATACAGTAGATCATACATACACACATTATATATCAGGTAATGTATCAATAAACATGGTGGACTGTTTTATTTAATTCAAATATTGTTTGCAATTTACTATAGGCCTACTGCTGGGTTAAATTAACCCAAAATGGGTTTTAAAATTAAAATCGCACACAATATGACAACAGTAACAACACAGGCAACAGATAGCCTAATAAAATATTAAATTTATTACACCAGTTCAGAAAAAAAGCAAAGCAAATCCATACTTATATGGATTATACAGTTAAACCAAATTCCTTTGAAAAGCTTGTTTAAGAATAGATTTTGTTCAATTTTTTCATGTTTTTCACCAACTGACTTAATGACTAGTTGATTAACTAGTAATGACTAGTTAAACTATTATGGCCAAACTATCACGCCAATAAACACACAGTAATAAACACTGAAAGTCAAGATTAAACTGTATATTATAGCAAACTGACAGGATTTTACCGTCTTTGATATGACCGTTTTGATCCATGTCCTCAAGCACCATTTTGACTAACTTAGTT
>NW_015540866.1:183741-184275 GCF_001515605.1 Sinocyclocheilus anshuiensis | reverse complement strand
TTCCAGTCAGTTTCAAAAATCTCTCTCCTCTTCGTTTCGATTAGTTTTCTTGTATTTTCTACACATATTCTGACTCCTCTCATGCGCCATTCCAGCTGTTTCCAGTTCGCGATCACCACATTCACTGCTGCAGTTTTAAAGGAACACACTCCAGATAGTTCAAAGTTGTCCCTCGTCTGCGCTTCGATTAGTTCCCTTTCATGGGAACTTCGAACTGCATCCTCTAGGGGTCGCTATGGGGAACGCCTCGTCGTGACCTGTTTCTGAAGCATACATTGAAAAAACACCAACTCGTTGGCCGGCGACAGCCATGACGTCACTACCGGTTCACCAGGATATCCCCTCTTGCTGAGGCATCGAGCGGGAGGTATAGGTGGCATTACGAGAACCTTCCTGTGTATATGCTGTCTCGGGCAGTGCTCACCTCACGTTTGAGGGTTGTATTTGAACTTGCCTCTCTCGTTTGGCCCAGTACTTCCGGGTATCTGCAAACAGATGCTTGGAAAACTCTAAATCCAAATACTATGGTAAGTG
>NW_015540866.1:171198-183684 GCF_001515605.1 Sinocyclocheilus anshuiensis | reverse complement strand
TTCCGTGACCTCTCGCGAGATCTCGGCAAAAAGTCTCACGATTTATTTCCAGAACATGATGCATGATGCATGATGGGATACACTAAGCCTCGAATAGCGCTCCGGAGCGGTATTGGAGATAGTGTGGGTTTAGTGTGTGTTAAGGGCACTGCACTCTGGCGTTTTTAACCAAATAAGCCAGGCTTATTTCAGTTAGTCTGACTCATTGTCAAATGATTTGGTTCCATAAAGCAAATTTAACATAGGTCTAGATCAAGCTTAGTCACTGTGGCAACTTATGCTGCGAAACTAACCTGGGACTCACATACTATTATTTGACTTTTTTTTTTCTTTTTTTTTACAGTTTCTTGCATGCAGCCTTTCTCTCTGGCTGTATTACAACTGTACCTTTTATAGATTGCAGAACAGATAACAGAACATTAGAACATTACAATCTACCTTTCTCTCTGGTTTTATTACAGCTGTACCTTTTATAGTTTGCAGAACATTACAATCTAAAATTGTTCTTTAAAGCATTAAAATAACTAAATTAAAAGTTTAAATCACAGAATTAAAAATTAAAATAAATAATAAAGAAAATGACTACATTTTAACTGCTATAATAAACACACATTAACTAATTTGAGCTTAGTAATTAGCTTACATTTGATTTACCCATTACAGTAGTCCACTTACAGTTACTGCTATCATAAAAATACACTTTATATGTAGGTTTTACATTCTACAAAAGACACATTTAATGTCCAAAAACAAATTTTTTATCAGAATGTATATTTTACTCAGAATTATTGCGCTCCTATTCGATTGCGCTCCGTCTGTTTAGCAGCACTCGTTGCTCTCGCGTGCCTCGCCCACTCCTGACAGCAAAATGGATATGTTTGCATGAATTTCTAACATTTACAGATGAAAAATATACCTGTGGCATGTCAGTTATGCACTGAGGAAAACACAAAGTCTCAAATGCATTAAACAGCACATATATTCGCTGTTTGTCATGGTGGATCGATTTGATCCATGATCGACATTAAGGTCTACTAAAGAATAAACGTGCACAAATTAGTGAGATTGTGTGAATTTAATTTGTCGTTAATTGAACCGCTTTAACCCCGATTGATTTGTTAGGTTATTTCAAATCAGTGGACTTTAATCCCAGTTTTTCCTCAGGTCTCTGTAGTGGTGTTGTGATTCGTCATATTCACGCAGCAGCAGCGGTGATGAGAGCGCGCTTGAGAAACAGTTTAGAGAGGAGAAATCAATCTACATATAAAATATTGGTTACCGATTATTGATCACTTTCTAAATAATACAAGTATAGCGCATCCACTAGTAATTATATATAAATGAATCCGTTTTTACCGATGCAAATATGTTAGAAACGATGCATCACGACATAAATGACAACTTGTAGCCGATGCACACTTTTTAAACCGATGCATCGCATCGTTAACTTTTTATGCCGATGCACCGAGCGAATCGGGGAATCTTCCCATCCCTAATCTGTATCTCCATGACATCTCAGTCTGTGGATCATTCATCCTGCCATCATTGGAATACTAACCATAGTCACACATCCTGTATAATAATTTCCTGTTCCTTTCAGTGTAAAAGCCATGTTAACACGGCATCATGTGCAAAGTATTGCCATTACTCATCTGCCTTACTGAGCGTTTTCTATTGTTGTCTGGATTTCATGTGAATCGACTGTTCTGGGGTGCATTTCTCATACAACAACATAACTTGCTGTTTAACTACTATAGTATGATGTATTGTTGTGGAAACTAACTAGCTAGTCATGACTGTTTCATGAACCAGGCTGAATCCCGCCCCCACACATCTGAATTTCGTGTGGTGCATTCGCACGGCATAAACGAAGCCTGTGATTTTACTCAAATCTACTGACTTATTTCCCGGATAGTTTCGTGCCCTGTGTCATTTACATTTCACCAGGTTAAAATAATATCTCAAGCTTTATGCTTGATTTATTTGTAACACATTATCCTCAAAACCTTTTCAGCTTTCTCTTTCTGCAAATTGTATGGTGTAGCGATATGATGACAGCACCCAAAATACTATCAAACACTCCAACGCAGCTCCATTCTTCGCGAAAGATGGATAAAAAGGCGCACAGGAAACAAAAACCTTGAAAAATGATATACGACCCGCCAAATGCTGGCCGAATCACAGAGATGCCGATTCTCACAGGACTAATATTATCACAGGACCTCGGTGTTCGGCGAAATATTGTAGGTCATTTGCGGGGGAATTTGTACTTTACAAATTACAGACATGGGCGATTCGCACAGGATTAAGATCACAGACAACCTCCGCAATTATTACAAATGACTGGAGGTCACCGGGTAATACTAATCCCGTGCGAATAGGGCTATTGTTTCAACAATATATGATTCTCCTTAATGACATCACCTGCATGTGGTGAAGTAATAACTTGCTAATGAATTTATTCAAGATTTCTGAGATGCTGCAGTAACGAACATGTCACCCGATGACTACTTCACTATTTTTTATCCTTGTCATTTTGCTTTATTTGATATTTGATTTATTGCAGGTTCCCTCTTACGTCATACTCCGGGGTTACCTTGTGCGTTTATGCACTTGCACACTCTTCAAGACTGCCGTGGATCGTTGACACACTAAATGTGTGTATTTAACGGATTGAAACACAGCTCAGCTTAATGTGTAGATCAATCAGGCTCTTGTTTTCAGGTCCTATATGCATATAAACATAATAATAATAACTAGATAAAAAAGTTAATCAAGACAAACTTTAAGTTGGCTTGAGAGAGCCGGACCAGAAAGTTTGAAAAAGTTTGAAAAGATTAAGAAGTTTAAGAAGTTTAAAAAGTTTTAAATTTGATGGTTTTAAGTCTGCTTTGTCTCTTTAGATCTCACTGCTGGGATCACTAAGACTCTGCTGATTTTATTGGGATTTCATGTTTCAGTGTCTTGGAGACTTACCTTCTGTATAAAAATCACCATGTTCCACTTCAACAAAAAACATCCCAAACAAGATGGATCAGCTCATGGGGGAAGTATGTTTTTTACTGTTTCTCATAAACCAGTTAAAGTGCTCATCTGTTTTGTTTGCTTTATTTGGATTTTCATTACGCTTTGTATTGTTTGAGAAATTGGTCTGTTATTAAAACAGTACCACGATGAGCATTGTGCTGCTTCTGATGAGACCAGATTTTGATACTGAACACCAGCCACAAGTGTTCATTTATCAGCTTAAGATGCTGTTCTGCTGGAAGGGCTCGGTTGAGCGTTAAGTTCTCCAAGACAAAGACATGACAAATGAAGCATGAATTGTTACTTTCTGACATTACACTGTGAGCAATGTGGTTGTTTGTTCCATTTGAACAGTTCGCAAAACACTCTTTTTTTTCTTTCTCGCCAAGCTACCCTTTATTGCATCCCTGCACCATGCCAGGAATGACAGAATTGAATCGCTTATCTATCAGAAAATGTGGATTAGCTCATAAATACATGGTAAAAAAAATCGTCCACAAAACAGCTGATAGAGTGCCATTGCAGAGTCGGAGGCTGATAGGCTTTATTTTGTTTAGCACTTTTTCTATGTCTTATCATGTTTTCTTTCGATTGTGCCAGCAAATGCAATCCATTCTGATGCAGTGTTGATGGAGCCATCATCCTCCCACATCACTCCATCTGCGTTTTCTTCATTTCCCTTCACTCAAAACCAATTCCAGACAGGACACACAAGAAAAATGTCCATCAGAGTTTTGCGCTATTTGAACTTTTATTTGCCTCAGCTTAAGCAAAGCTTAAATGATTGGTTGGAAAAACCCAAACTCAAACCTGACCAACAGTCTTGTTCCATGGACCCAAACAAATGTTGCTGGTCTTGATTCAATTAATGCATTACCTGGAACAAATTGATTACAGAACACAAACTTGGCGAGTTGCTCTATGTCTGAAAAATAAATAACATGTATTTAGGAAAAACTCACTGATAATAGCTTTGTGACCGATGCATTTGTCAAATAGATACCATTTCTAGGGCCAGATGTACTAAACAAGGCAAATTAGCGTTAGAACGCAAATCCATAAAAGCGCCGATGGGAGGGGAAAATTCTGCGGGTGATTTACTGGCAATGTGCGCATTAAAGAAAACTGACGCAACATCTCATTTCCATAATGACCAGCGCAATTTACCAAGAGCAGCACCACCTACCACCTGCTATAAGACATGCTTTTTTTGGGCGTTAAATAATGCTGTAAATACCAGTGAATTGATGAGGGCAAATCTTAGTAAATCGCGTTGCGTGATTCATGTAAATACTCTCCTCCCATAAATGTACCTATCGAAAGGGAAACTCATACAAATGCATATTCAATAAGGTTAGTCACAAAAATAACTGTGTCCACGCCTTTTCAGCACTAATTTCCCAGAGCATATTTTTTTTTTACATTATATATCCTGATGAACTTGATTGCCTTAAGAATGACTGGCCCATATCAGAAAGAAGTCAAATGCACAAGATGCAGTGTTTTTCAAGTAGATTCATTGCATCTGATGGAGCCTGGAGCTCCATGATAAAACAGGATTTCAGGTTTTAATGTAGGGTCTTATTTAAAACCACCATTCTCCATGCCAGATTATCAGCTCATCAAGCATCTCTAAGTCACTTGGCAGATGTTATCATTTTCATATTCTGCAATATACCGCACAACAGGTAGGACAAAAACTTTATTGAATTTGCCTTTAGCTTCAAAACATCTATGACAGGTTATAATTCAACTGATGTTCAAAAAGAGCTGCTCAGACATGAAAGCTGAAGAATTAATATCTGTTCTGAACCCCCCTTCCACCCATTTCATGTAATTACTAACATGAATCAGTAAGTAGAGTTATAGATTTCATAAACAGAGATCTCGTGTGACAGGAACAGCCTGCACTAGCTTCTTATCAACATGCAGGTTTTTTCTGTTGACAGCTCATGTCGGCCCAGTAAGTCTCTCCACATCCCCATGACATAAATGGAGAGCTGTCAGCATTGCTCTGTAAAACTTAATTGAATTGGAGAGAGGCAAAGAGTGCGTGCTGACATCTTGACTTCAGCTTTGATGTGAAGCATGCGTTCTGTACCTGGGCTCAAGGTCCAGACACTTGTATTGGCCACGTGGCCAGACTGCTGCTGATAACCCTGGCTTTTGTGTGGTTGACATAATTCTCTTGGCCGGACACTACACGGTCAATGCCTTCTCTCTTACTCACACTGTTATCATGCAAGTGCAGCGGCTGTTTTCTGTCTGGCCAAATCAGACTTTTGTCTATTCCTGTTTTGCCAAGGGGTGGAAGCATTCGTCTGAAGCACAGCGAGAGAAAGAAACAGGGCAGGAGAAAGAAAGAGTTCAGAAAGAAACAGTCAAATATTAAAGAGCACTGACCACTAAAACACTATAATCCCACCATGATAATTCATATATTAAGCCAAAATATGTATTGTTCTTCTTCATCAGCCCATCTGTAATGGGCAGAGTTAAATTTATTCACTTTTGCAGGCCTGTCAAGTCAAGTCACCTTTATTTCTATAGTTTTTTTATTATTATTATTTAATTTATTTGCACAGGGACAACGCACAACAACAGTGTTGTGCAAGAGTTAGCTATAAAGCTAATTTGCATCTGCAGTCCCTGGGCAGGATGTTGTTAAAAAATTACAATATTAAGTCACAAACTATACAATTAGGGCTGGGAAAAACATCTATTGCGATTTTCATGCGAATCCCGCCAGCAAAGCTGCCCCCGGCGACCAGCAGCAAATCTCCAGCACGTGCCCCCGGACGGAGCGGCACTCACCACACAGAGCCGCAGACCAACGACAAGCCACACAAAATCGCGCCCAAAACCGCAGGCGATTCATTGCCGATTTTGAACACAATCCCGTGCAGCCTGCCGGTGAACCACGGCTCCGCGCAGCAAACGCCGCTCCATCCGAAAGCACGCAGTTAATTTATGTTCAGTTCATGAGCTTGTTTGTGATTGTTTGATTTGCCTTTTTCTTCTGTTGTTGACTATATCCTTTTTAATTTCTTGTGCGAAATTAGCTGATGTGCAGCATTATTATTTTGTTATTTGCTAATATCTTGCCTTAGTTTTAACAAACACTTTTTTAGTTAATCTCAATAAATGTATTATTATCTCCTATCATGACGCTATGCTGTTCCTGGATGTGTCTAATATATTCTGCTCTCTCTTACAGATTGATTGCAGTAAAATAAGTAGAAGTAAAATAATAGCAGGAGTCATTCATATCTGTAGCTGAAAAGTATGCTGATGTCTAATATTTTTTTTGTTCAGATTATTATGAGTAATATAGTGATGCATGATTTACACCACTGAAAACAAGTACATCACACTGAAAGGAATACATGGCTTTCAGCATAATTTCATCTGTGTCTATGATAAAGTTCCAGTTTGTGAAAAGACACAATAATAACCCAATAAAGCTGCACCAGCCAAAAAAGACCACGGGAGGGCTCTACTTTACATTGCCTTCCTCTTACTGGGGTCAAACAAGGATTACCATTGATCAGGAGAGATCTGCCCCACGATTCCTCACTTCACACTGACCTTCACAGATAACGAATTACCAGGCACCTGTAAATTATTTGACAAACCGTCTCATAACGGCCTAATCCTGACAACTTCATTTTGTCATATGTGGTTTTAACATCACAGATCATTTCTATGTGAACTGGCACTCTAGGCTTTTCCCCTGAAAATGCACCTTTTTTTTCTTCAAGGAAACAGGCACATAATCGCTTGGATCGCTTATTCCACAAGCAGAGCCAGGAAAACAACATAAAACCCATTCTGTGAAACAATCACATGGCACACGTAATCTTAAAGCTCAGACAGTAGAGATCAAACTGCTGGCACAGAGATGCAAGGTTGATAGGATTTGGCTGGTCTAAATATGCTGGGTTTAAGAACCTTTCTGAAAAAAAAAAAAAAAGAAAGTAATTCTTGACCCTCTAACATTTGCACTCTGTATCTATGCTAACTACTTGTTTTCTTTTTATTAAAAAAAGACCCTCTAACACTAGCTTTCTCAATTCTTTTTCTATTCTACTTGTTTTCTTTTTATTTATTATGAAAATTGACCCTCTAACACTAGTAGGGATGGAATGATTACAGGTTTGATGATAAATCATGATAAAATTCCCCACGGTTAGTATTACAGTTTCATATTTTAATTATCATTCAAACCATATTCTATTACCGCGATTTGGATAAATAAATGCTATCCAGCATAAGGCACAGTTTTCAGTAACAGCCGAGCATGCAGAGTAGTTTCGTTTTGTGTGACAACATGGCGGAAAGCTGCGAGGGTTTTAAAAGAGTGCTAAGGGAATTATACAAATAAATATATGAATGAATTTATTATATGAACGTATCTCTGAAGGTTCTGACTGTCTTCAGAAAAGATTTGATGGCATTTTGTTTTCACCTTCACTCCATGTAAAACCTAATAAAGTACTGTTCTTAATCGCAACGCTGCTTTGTGCATGGAGGTTATGGGCAACAGCTGTAATTCTGCTGTTCCATAAGCGCCATCTGCTGTCAGAGAGTGGATTTACAGAGACTTACTGTCACGGTGCTAGAGTGATGAGTCGAGGAAAGCGGAGATGAGGGTGAGTCACGAGTAACAGTCTTTATTAATCCAAACACAGGGGAACACAGGCAGGCAGGAACACACACGTAGATCATAGTATAGACGTAGTAGACTGGACCAAACACTAACTGAACAGACAGGGACTTAAGTACATGGCTAAACAAGGATAATAGACAAGACACCTGAACTAAATTACATAATCAACGGGAGACAGAAACTAGGTCACACAGAGCACATGAGGGATGAAAACAACAAAAACAGTCCAGGGGTGTGACAGTTCGCCCCCTTCCAGGAAGGCGCGACCTCACGCTGCAGAAACAACAAAGGGAGGGATGGAGGGGGACTTAGGAGGAGGACAAAGGAGTGGATGTGGGATGGTGACAGGGGATGGCAAAGGGCTGGCAGGCAGACAAATACTGGAGGAGGTTCGGGCGGAGGACGGACACCCGGAAAGAGGATGACAAACAGAGTCCAGGGTGGAGACGATGAAGGGAGGAGCCATTTTGGAGGCTGAAGGGACCAGGGCGGATCAGACGGAGGAAGGAGCCAGGGAGGAGACAGGAGAGACTTGGAGGAGCCAGGCGGACCCAGGCCACAGCCATGATGGCGGCACACAGTGGAGCAGATGGAGGGAGGAGCCATGGTGGAGGAAGGGCTGACGGCTCCAGGGGGCCGACCGACGGTGGCGGAGCAGGTGGAGCCCGAGGTGGAGACGGAGAGCCGAAGAGCCAGGGTGATGCTGAGGATCCGGAGGGCCAAGGCGGAGCAGATGGCTCCGGTGACCGGGGCGGAGGCGGGGATCCGGAAGGCCGCGGTGGAGCTGGAGTGACAGAGGACCAAGGTGGAGCCGGAGGGAAGGAGGAGCCTGACAGAGCCAGAGGGACAGAGGGACGAGGTGTAGCCAGAGGAGTAGGGTACTGAGGCGGCGGATGGTCGACGACAAACCAAGGCGGAGCCGGTGGGACGATGGAGCCCGGCGGAGCTAGTGTACTGACAGGTCACGGCGGAGAGGAGGGAGCTAGGAGCCATGGTGGAGCCGCTGGGTCGAAGGGCCAAGGCGGAGTCCGGTACTCAGAAGCTGGAGGCGGAGACAAGAGATCCTCGAGCCATGACGCCGATGGAGACTGGCAGACCCGCGGTGATCCCACCGCACAAATGGTGAGCTGAGGGTGAGCAGAGGGGCTGCCAGGAGACAGCAGTGGTGATGGTGAGGACTGGTACAGAGGTGGTGGGAGAGGGAGGCTGGGTGGGAGTTCAGGATGCTCAGGGGGCTTAGGGACAGTGTGTGCTGCCCACACACACCATAAGGCCACTTCCAGCACCGCGAGAGCCAGCGACAGGGGAACGACCTCCATGGTTGCTATAGTATAGGCATACAGTTCGGGTCAGACAGATAATTCCAGGTAGACGGACAGTTCAATATAAATAATAGACAGTTCAGTTACGACCTCCGTGGTCATTTCAGGACAGACAGATGATTCAGGGCAGACAGATAATTCAGGGCAGGAAGAGAGTTCAGACGAAGGCGGGAGAAGAGGGGGCATGTCTGCATATATGTTAACATCCTCTGAGCGCAGCCTCAGCTCACCCCTAGCGGTGGTGCAGTGGGTGGGGCATTCCTCCGCGCCCTCACTCCCTACTGACACTTCCACCGTCGCATGTCTAGCAGCAGGCTCGCGCACCTGGACTGACGTCGATTGAGGCTCTGGCTCCGGGGCGATCCTCAGCACTGTTGCTCTCCTAGGCGATGGATCGTCGGTCGCGGCGGGCTCTGGCTCTCCGTCAGTGGTGGGCTCAAACTGTAGCTCCACGAAGAAGGGTGGTGGTAGGCTGGGCTCTGGGTTGACCATAATAACTCAAAAGGAAAACTTAAAGGGTTAGTTGACCCAAAAATTTAAATTGGCCTGTGTTTTACTCACCCTCAAAGCATTCTAGGTGTATGTGACTTTCTTCTTTCAGACGAATCCAATCAGAGTTATATTAAAAATTGTCCTGGCCCCTCCAAGCCTTTCAATGGGGGTAAGCGGGTGTTGGTTGTCAACAGTTCAGAAGACGTGAAATAAAGTGCGCCCATCCATAAAAAAACCTCCCTCACATGGCTCCGGGGGGTGAATAAAGGCCTCCTGTAGCGAATCCATGAATTTCTGTAAGATAAATATCCATATTTCAAATGTAATAAACACTTTTTTCTCACTTCCGCTGACTGTCATACGCAGAAGCCGTTCCAGCGGATAAAACACAGGGTAATTTTCATTTTTGGGTGAACTAACCCTTTAATAAACAAAAGCAAAATACAGGGAAACATGCCGCGTTACTTTCACTTTTAGGTCCGGTCTTCTGTCATGGTGCTACGGTGACGAGTCAAGGAACGCAGAGATGAGGGTGAGTCACGAATAACAATCTTTATTAATCCAGACACGAGGGAACACAGGCAGGCAAGAACACACATGTAGACCATAGTATAGACGTAGTAGACCAGACCAAACACTAACTGAACAGACAGGGACTTAAGTACATGGTTAAACGAGGATAATAGACAAGACACACCTGAACTAAATGACATAATCAACCGGAGACAGAAACTAGGTCACACAGAGCACATGAGGGATGAAAACAACAAAAACAGTCCAGGGGTGTGACACTTACATTCACATTCAGCCTGTGTGCAGTTTCTGTCTGGACTAAAAAAAACACGGACATAATTTGCATGCCCTGCTGTAAATTTTGGCTGGTTCATTTAAAAAAAGCTTATGTGGATTCTAAACTTCTAAACAATTCTGATAGTGTATCTAGAATTATTTATGGAGCAGATAAAATGCATATAGTCATTTATTAATCAATTATCATTTTGACTTAATATTTTTTTAATTTAAATGCAGAAATGTGAGGTTTACAATTTTATGAAATATTTAATTTGAACATTTTGTACATGTTATTAGATACACTGTTGTCAGTCATGTTGTCATTTAAAATTCAGACATCACTGGTAATGTAATAGTTTTAGTGTTTATACAAACAAAAAGTCATTTTATTTGTTGCTTGCTGATTTTAAATATAAAACTTGGTGAAATTATGTATGTGTCAGTACTTTTTGAACATTTCCAGCACATTTTAACAATACCGTGAAAATACTGATAACCATGATAATTTTGGTCACTATAATCATAAAAAAATGTCATATTGTTACATCTCTAAACACTAGAATTTCTCTATTCTTTTTCTTTCTTTTTTTTTTTTTTTACTTGTTTTCTTTTTATTTATTTATTTAAAAAAACTTGCTATTGTCCTCATTTGTAAGTCACTTTGGATAAAAGCATCTGCTAAATGACTAAATGTAAATGTACCTTGTGTGGGATAGAGACTTCTAGGCTTACAGTACATTATATTAGAGGGCTTTAAATTGACCAGGCCTCAAAGTATTTAAATAATGCATTTAAAGACACATATCAAACTGCACAAAGTATCACATTTTTTCAACTCTCTGTGCATTATGACAACAATAGTTTGATCCTTTGCATGTATATATGATAAGCAATGAGGGCATTTGTTAATATGTTAATATGCATTAATATGTTATATATTGCGTTAATTACTTCAACACCAATTTTATCCTTCATTTTGTATTATTATTATTAGTAGTAGTAGCATTAAAGAATCAGAGTAATTTATTCTACAGATTACATTTTGTAGACATTTTGTCAACAATAGGCTGTTGTGAAGGCCATGGTAATATGGGAATATCATGACTTGATATGTCGGGTAGGGATGCGCCGATCCGATATTTATATTGGGTATCGGCTCCGATAGTGCCATTTATCTCGGATCGGGTATCGGTCAGAGAGAGCCGATCCAAATCCGATTTTTTTTTTCTCTCTTTTTTTCGATTGTGCGAATTATTCTGTGTTACTTCTGAAGCCATACGATAGCTTAATGTGAGCTACATATGAATATTTAAGTCCTTACATTAAAGTTCACACAAACTCTTTTCTCCGCTGTGGCTGTCAGTCATTCGTTCCGCTTTTAAACCCTGGTCGCGTTCGGTTACAGCAGTCAGCTCGGTAAAGCTCTCTCCAAGATCATTCTGTGTTCCCATTATACTGGATTTTTAAATACATGTCTATGATTTTGCAAAAAGGACTTTATCTTCTTGCCGGAATTTAATGTTGTTTTGTTACTTGCTACCGGGTGTCTGTGAGAACAAAACACGGGCGTAGAAAAGACTATAAATGGTTTTTAACGTGCACAGTAACTGAAATTTAAAACTGTTAAAAGAAAGGCTCAATAACTGTTGCACAGATATAATACACTACGCATCAATTTCTCTTCCCTTTGTGCTTTGCAGTTTTTAACATGAAGCGCTTCGTGCTCATAGACTGTCAACCCTCTACATTGCGGGTAAATCACTTGCATATGTGACTAAATCTTCACTCTGGGCGACTAAATAATGTCTAATATTAGCCAATAGCTAATCAATTCTCAGATTTTACTCGCCAGTGTGTGAGTTGGAAGCTAAGTATAAGTTTAGCCTAGATATATTTACACTCGCCGAACACTCTGACTGAGCTATGTTGTTGCCTTATTAAAAAATATGCTATACATTTAAAAGAAATGTATTTTAATTTTATAGTATATACTTATATATAAATACATTCATGAATGTTTTTAATTCATGGATTTTATAATAATACAAATAGCAATGTGTAACATTTTACCATATTTAGTGCAACACTTTTATTTGTTCCCCACAAAATAGTTTTTTCACTAAATGTTTGGATTTCTAAAATTATTGTGCACTGATTTTTCTAGAATAACTTTTGCTGCCGAAT
>NW_015540866.1:170028-170909 GCF_001515605.1 Sinocyclocheilus anshuiensis | reverse complement strand
TATCAATTCCACACACACAGATATATAAATTCTACATTTATTTAAATGAGGGAAAAAAACTTCACTGGTATCGGATTGGAATCGGTATCGGCCAATACCGAACCCTAGGTATCGGAATCGGTATCGGAGGCAAAAAAGGCAGATCGGAGCATCCCTAATGTCGGGGTATAGTTTTTGTAACATTTTAGTTACATTACACTATTATATGCATATTTCTGAATACCAAACCTAAGAACAATTCTCAAGAATTTGAAACGCATAACTGCAAGATAAAAAAAAAAAACCCATCAAATTATTCCAAGGCTACTGTGCATGATTGTGTGTGACGAACAGACCCAAATTTGATTAGCATTCCCATCCATTGTAACACAACTGTTACAACACCATCAAATGGCACGTCAAATGATAAATGACATCTGCTTACCAGCAGCATCAGTAAACAGTCGTGAAAGGGTGTTTAATGTCTGCACAGTGACCACCAAAGGTGGTGCTTAAAGGAATGGTTCACCCAAAAGTGAAAATTCTGTCATCATTCACTCAGCCTCAAGTTCAAACCTATATTCATTTTTTTTTTCTGAATACTCAAAGCCGTAACAAATGAAAGGAGGACATGTGGTTGGTAAGGTTACAACAAATTATTTATTAACAAAAGAAAGGAAAAATAACCCGTGTTTGACACAAGATGTTACAGAGTCAGACAGAACAAGTCTCACAACTCGTAACAAAATCCAAATAAACATTCCAAAACCGAAAACAAACACAAAGCAATCGGGAGTAAAACCAGGCCCCCCCACACCAACAAAGCCACAACTTTTATAGCAGGAAGAACAGGTGGACATCGTTCTCTTGATGAGTCTCCTAGACACACCCACTGGCCGGCC
>NW_015540866.1:155807-161007 GCF_001515605.1 Sinocyclocheilus anshuiensis | reverse complement strand
ATAACTGCAAGATAAAAAAAAAAAAAACCCATCAAATTATTCCAAGGCTACTGTGCATGATTGTGTGTGACGAACAGACCCAAATTTGATTAGCATTCCCATCCATTGTAACACAACTGTTACAACACCATCAAATGGCACGTCAAATGATAAATGACATCTGCTTACCAGCAGCATCAGTAAACAGTCGTGAAAGGGTGTTTAATGTCTGCACAGTGACCACCAAAGGTGGTGCTTAAAGGAATGGTTCACCCAAAAGTGAAAATTCTGTCATCATTCACTCAGCCTCAAGTTCAAACCTATATTCATTTTTTTTTTCTGAATAAAAAAAAATGTATATATATATATATATATATATCTTTTTTATGTTGGTAGCCAAAGAGTTTATGGTCGCTATTGACCATATTGTCACGACCGGCTCAAAGCCGTAACAAATGAAAGGAGGACATGTGGTTGGTAAGGTTACAACAAATTATTTATTAACAAAAGAAAGGAAAAATAACCCGTGTTTGACACAAGATGTTACAGAGTCAGACAGAACAAGTCTCACAACTCGTAACAAAATCCAAATAAACATTCCAAAACCGAAAACAAACACAAAGCAATCGGGAGTAAAACCAGGCCCCCCCACACCAACAAAGCCACAACTTTTATAGCAGGAAGAACAGGTGGACATCGTTCTCTTGATGAGTCTCCTAGACACACCCACTGGCCGGCCATAGCAGGAAGAGCAGGAGACTCATCACAATATTCTTTTTTTTTTTTCATAATATGGAAGTCAATGCGGTCCATCAACTGTTTGTTTACCCATATTCTTCAAACCAACTTCTTTAATATTCAAAAGAAGAAAGAATCTCATACAGGTTTGGAACAACTTGAGGGTAAGAGAATTCTTCTGACCTATAGTGGATTTTCACAGAGTGCAATCTAGACAGGTCTAGAGCCAGGCATCTGTACCATGCCATTCGGGTGCCTCCTGCCTCAGAGAAGGTCTGGCAACTACGTTCATGGGGCTCACAGGTGAAGCTGGCTGAAGAGCTGTAGACAGGTGTATCCCTTTCTCCAGCCTCATTTGCTAGCACCGGTGCTTTCAGGCCAGATCAGGAAGCCCACCTGGCAGCCTCTTCCAATCTGTCAGAGTGCATGCTGTTGGACCTCTCTAGCTATGAAGAGCTAGAAATGATGGGAGTTGAGGCGGAATTAACCAGCGATCCCACCTCCTCCCTTGCTCCCACGTGTATTCAAGTTGGTGGAGGTTATGACTTGCGCTTAAGCCAGGCTTAAGTTGGACAAGTCGGTAGAGAGAGAGGAGCCTTCTTCCAGCAGACTGAATGAGCAGTTCTCGAAGTTTGTAAATGCTCCTCGCTCGTGAGTCTTCCATTTCTCCTCAAACTTCACAGTAAGCTGAAGAAGTCTAGGGAGAAACCATATTTGGCCTGTGTTTTTGCCGCCCCTGCACCAAGTTGTTTTAAGGGGCTGGTAGAACATGGGTATGTGAAGATATCCCAGATTGAGGAATCACTTGCCAGCTACCTCTCTCCTGGTTTGGCATCTTTGTCGAAGGCTTGTGGCTTGCCTTCAAAACCATTCCAGAGTACTTCTAAAGTAGTAGGCAAAGAATTTGCAGCAGCAGGATAGGCTGGTGGGGCCTCCGACAAGTCAGGGTTCAAGGCAGCGATTGCACAAAAAGTCTTAGGGAGGGATCTTAGGGAGGATATTTTGGGTAAAAAAAAACAAATAAACAAAACAAAACGTCAAAACCTTACGTGGATATTGGAACGCGAGTGAAGTAGGCTACATAATAAATAATATTTTGGCATTCAAATACATCGCGAATATGGATATATTTAATTTTGTGTGGAATGAGAGACGCAGCGTTTGTTTCAGTTTCGTTTTAGCCTAAATTAATTAGTTTTGGCTTGTCGTTTAGCATTATAATGTTTGTAAACATTTTGTGTCGGCATTAGGCCTATTTCTGAATGAAATAATAAAATGCGACTTAGACCCGACTTATGTTTTTTTTTTTTCATCTAAAAAAAGCGTAGCGTATTTCAACCATGCAGCAAACCTTTTTAAATATTTTGATAAATTACAAAAAAAATAAATAAATGACTTTTTAAACCGTTTAACTGATTGTATTAATCGGTCAAAATTCTTCACGGTCGGTTAACGGTTAACCGGTTAAAAAGAACATCCCTAGTCCAGAGTTAATGCAATAGCAGTTAAGCTTCTGCTGGTCAGGATCCCAAAAGGGAGGCATGTAGTACGATGGGCCATGGCACAGAGGAGGGCACTTTAGGGATGTACCCCGGCCTGGGGTACAGAAAAGCTTTGGCTAAACCAGGAGCAAAGTATAAAAAGGAGGGGGCCACTGACAGGGCCTGCAGGTCTCCTACTCTCTTTAGCGATGAAATGGCTAATAGGAAGAGAGTCTTAAGTGTCAGAACTCGATTTGAAACCTCCTCCAATGGTTCAAACGGAGGTTTGCAGAGAGCCTCTAGCACCACAGCCAAATCCCGCGGAGGGACACGAGATCATATCGGAGGCCTCAGCCTCAGCGCACCGTGGAGGAAACCAGGGGGTGTCTCCCCACAGACTGACCACCAAGAGGGGCGTGGTAAGCAGCTATGGCCGCCACGTATACCTTCAAGGTGGAGTGGGTCAACCCAGTGGAGAATCGAGCCTGCAAGAACTCCAGCACTGAACCGACCGGGCAGTTAACTGAGTCAAGCTGGCAATCTCCACATCAGGAAGTGAAAAGTATCCACTTCAGGGCATACAGTTTCCTCGATGAGGGAGCTCTGGATTGGAGGATGATCTCAACAACCTCGGTTGAGAGACTGGAAGCCACGAGTTGTGCCCCCTCAGGGGCCACACCCACAGCTTCCACAGCTCCGGGTGGGGGTGATAGATCGTACCCTCCGCCTGTGAGAGGAGATCCCTCCTGACAGGAATCTCCCATGGAGAGCCGTTGAGAAGGGGAATCAGGTCCGAGAACCATACTCGGCCCGGCCAGAACGGGGCTATTAGCAGCAGATGGACCTTGTCCCAGCGCACTCTCTCCAGAACTCCCGGGAGCAGAGCAAGGCGTACAGACATAGCCTCGGCCACATCTGTACCATGGCGTCCAGTCCGAGAGGAGCTGGATGAGTCAGAGAGAACCAGAGGGGACAGTGCGATGTCTCCCGAGTCACAAACAGATCCACCTGAGCCTGGTCAAACATTCTCCAAATCTGACACACCACATCTGGGTGGAGTCTCCATTCCCCGGGCGTCGACCCCTGTCTCGACAGGATGTCTGCTCCCTGATTGAGATGCCCAGGGATGTGAACTGCTCTTAGTCAAAGGAGTTTCCCCTGGGCCCACACAAGGATCTGGTGCGCCAGCTTTTACAAGGGGCGCGAACGCAGACCTCCCTGGTTATTGATGTACGAGACCACCGCTGTGTTGTCGGTGCGCACAAACACATTATGTCCTCTGAGGTCTGGGAGGAAGTGTTTCAGTGCTCGAAACACGGCCAACATCTCCAGGCATTTGATGTGCCACGTGAGATGGCAGCCGCTCCACAGACCACGGGCAGGGTGGCCACTCATGACATGAATTTTGTCAGCTATTTTCATTTTAGTCTTAGTCTTAGTCCCGGGCTAAAATGTCCTTGTTAGTTTTTATCATATTTAGTCAACCTTATCCTATTTAGTTTTAGTCAAGTTTTAGTCAACTAAGGTATTCAATGAAATGTATGAGCATTTTAGTCAGGTTTTTTAGTCAATGAAATATTAGTCACATTTCTGTAATTCTGTATAATTGTTAAACTGATTTTAAACTGTAGTCTATTTCTCT
Organism: Sinocyclocheilus anshuiensis; assembly: GCF_001515605.1. Classification (NCBI taxonomy): domain Eukaryota; kingdom Metazoa; phylum Chordata; class Actinopteri; order Cypriniformes; family Cyprinidae; genus Sinocyclocheilus; species Sinocyclocheilus anshuiensis. The sequence goes on along the minus strand of NW_015540866.1, from coordinate 157,167 downwards.
ATTAAAACAACAGCGACTGAGTAAGTGTATTTATTCAGCGATCACAATCGCAAACAATAGCCTATAGTGAGATCTCATGACAGAACACTGACCGGCTGAATGACACTTTCCTTTTGATCACTAAACTCCAGCTTGTTTGTTGGTGTTTTTAGATCATCTGCGGCGGTGCTTCCGCAATGAGGAGCGAGTGCATGCGCATGGTTGCCAGATTGCTTAAAATAAGCAAAACACAACGGGCAGAAAATGTATGAATTTAATAGCGAAGCTCTGATTCGGGGATTAGAACTCTTGACATTGGGCAACCGCATTCATGAGAGCTCGCGTAGTAGAGGTGTGAAGAGCAGTCTGCAGTAACATTTTGTCTCCTTTTTTGATGAAAATAAAAATAGATTTTTGGTAGTTTTTATCTTTTTTAATACATTTTAGTCAACGAAATTACATGTTGATATAGTCTTAGTTATGTTTTATTGACCTTATTGTCGTCTCGTCTTCGTCTCGTCTTAGTCGTGGGAAAAAAGTTCATCAACGAACATTTTTCGTCATAGTCTTTGTTAACGAAATTAACACTAACCCAAACCGGTGAGAGACGCGTCTGTCGTTAACGTTACACGACGACAAAGAGCTCCTAGCACCGGGCCCTGTGACAAGAACCAAAGTTTCCTCCACATATCTAAGGCACGAAAGTATCGCCACGTGACCTTGATCATAGAAGAGGATTTCCCCTCAGGGAAAACCCCATGGTCTTGAGCCACCACTGTAGGGTTCTCATGTACAGCAGGCCAAAAGGTATCACGTTGGACGCAGCTGCCATCAGACCCAACAGTTTTTGAAACTGCTTGACAGTGTGTGACTGGCCTTCTCTGACTCTTGCGACTGCAGTGAGGATTGACTCGATCCGAGCAGGAGACAGCTGTGCCTGCTGTGGTTGAATCCCACACCACGCCCAGATAAGTGGTCCTCTGTGATGGAGAAAGCACACTTTTCTTGGCGTTTAGTCTTAACCCCAACTCTTTCATATGTGTGAGAACAACATCTCGATGCCGATCCACCGTCTGCTCCGATTGAGCTAGAATCAACCAATCATCGATATAATTGAGTATGCGGATGCCCTGGAGACGCAGTGGAGCCAGAGCACCATAGACACACTTCGTGAAAGTTCGGGGTGAGAGTGCCATGCAGAATGGAAGAACCTCGATATTGATAAGCTTCGCCCCCGAAAGCAAACCTCAGGAACTTCCTGTGTTGAGGAAGGATGGAGACATGGAAGTATGCATCTTTTAGATCGATTGTGAAAAACCAGTCCTCGGACCTGATCTGAGACACCACTTGCTTGAGTGTGAGCATCCTGAACTTCAGCTGC
>NW_015540866.1:150141-153104 GCF_001515605.1 Sinocyclocheilus anshuiensis | reverse complement strand
ACACTTTTCTTGGCGGTTAGTCTTAACCTCATATGTGTCATATGTGTGAGAACAACATCTCGATGCCGATCCACCGTCTGCTCCGATTGAGCTAGAATATCGATATAATCTATATAATTTAGTATGCGGATGCCCTGGAGTCGCAGTGGAGCCAGAGCAGCATCCACACACTTCTAAAATGGGATGAAACCCCCCATTCTTCTTCGGAACAATGAAGTACCGGCTGTAGAACCCGGACTCTCTGTTGAGAGAAGGGACCACCTCGATGGCCTCCTTCCTCAAGAGAGTTTTTACTTCTTGTTCTAATATCGGAGCCTGCTTGGGACCCACCAGGGTGGGAACGATCCCATTGAAACGAGACGGAGGAGAACCGAACTGAATTCTGTAACCTTTTTCTACAGTCAGCAGGACCCAACGTGAGATATTTGGCAGAAGTTTCCATGCTGCCAGGAAATCTACTAAGGGAATCAGTCTCTCGAGACTGACCTCCGGTGTAACAGGAGCGGCCCGTTCGGTGCCCTGAAATGATGGACTGGCAGAGAATGACCGAACTAGCCACTCTGGAGACATCCTCAGAGATAGCGAGCCTCCCAGAACCGCTACGTTTCCAGGTGGACACTGAGATGTGTGCTCGCTAGAGACGGCTGTGCCCTGAAGCACCGGTGGTGGCAGGGTTAACAGCATGGCCTCCTGAGGGCACTGAGGAGGGACGGGCACAGTGTAGTGAGGTATACACCGAATCAGTCTCTCGAGATTGACCTCCGGTGGGATAGGAGACCTCCTTAGAGGTAGCGAGCCTCCCAGAGCCGCTATATTTCTGGGCGGACACTGGGATGTGCGCTCATTGGAGACCGCTGTGCCCTGTCTTCCCTAGCGGGGGCTGCCCTCAGAAGCCCTGGAACATGACCATCAGAAGGATGGTCCTCAGATAGGAAGGCTTTGAAGCCTTCGACCGTGAGCGTTGGTCTCTCCGTGACCCCAGGTCCCCACGCGGGGGAGTACGGGTCGCGATGCTCAGCTTTTGCGCCTCTCTGTATGAAGAGCGGGCACATGGTTGCAGCCCCATGAGCTAGAGAGCGGCGAGGAAGGACCCACTGAAACACCGCTGCTTGTTTACGGGCCTCCTGAAACCTGTCGACGACAGAGTTGACGGTGTCGGCGAACAGGCCAGAAGGCGCAAGCAGGGCGACGAGGAGGAAGACCCTGTCTTTCTCTTTAATCTCAGACAGGGTCAACCAAAGATGCCTCTCCGCGGCCACTAAGGCTGCCATAGACCGCCCTATTGCTTTGGCGCTCTCTTTCGTGGCATGGAGAGACAGATCAGTGGTTCGACAAAGTTCTTTAATATCATCAGTCTTAACTTCCTCGCCCTCATCCAGCTCTTTCAGCAGGTCTGTTTGGTAGGCTCGTAGTACTGCCATGGTGTGAAGGCAAGCACCAGCCTGACCTGCTGCCGTGTACCCTTTGGTGGGCAATGCCCGGGCTTTCAGGGACAATGCCACACCGGGAGACAGATAGCTTGTGAGCGTCTGCTCAACCCGGGGCATCGCCCTGTAACCGTACTCATTTAGTCCTGTAACGTTAGAATAATCAACAAGGGACGGACTAAAGGGGCCTGCCGAGTATGGTCTCGACCACAATCTTGACACCTCAGTGTGGAGATCGGGGAAAAACGGCAAGCCCCGGTGTGGAGGGAGCGGCTTCAACCATAAAAAACGCTCGTCTAACTTGCTTTTCGTCGGCTCAGCCTGCTTTTCGGCTGGCCACTCAATATTTAACTTGGCCACTGCAAGAGTTATTACCTCCACAAGCTCCTCATACTGGGCGGATTGAGGGGACTCATCGACGTCCTCGACATCTCACTCCTCAGAGGATGATAGCCTGAGCATCGAGCCCTCTCCCCGGGGGGAAGAACCCGCAGAGCGTGCTTCCAAACCCTGGGAGGGGGCACTGGATCTGGAGGTAGAGGAAGAAGAAAGGGACTCCATTCCTTCCGCCAGATCCATTTGCGATCCTCACGACTGCTGCCGCCGCTCTGCCTCTGCAGCAGCGGGGTCTGAGCCACGAAGAACGCTGGCGAGGGCTCCCTCCTCAAAGAGAGCCCTCCGGGAGCGAAGCGTCCGCAGCGAGAGGCACTCACAGTGCGGACAGTCAGCCCCCTCGAGAGCTGACTCAGCCCGTGAGTGACTCAGTGTGTATCCCCTTCTGTGATGTAATGAGGGCAGAGAGGAATACACAGCCTAAACTGATGTTTGCCTTTATCATCGCCCTTATTTGTCTTAGCCTTTGACTTAGGCATGCTTAGGTTGTTGGAGGTAGTGACAGACAACGGTAAATAAGACATACACACACAGTGATTACACACGTGATTCAGAGCGTGGTCACTCTGAAGGCATTCCCAAAGCGTCTTGACACAGCTCGAGTTCCTGAAGGGGAACTATGCACTACCCTTACAGTCACATTCTATAGGCAAAAAAGAAAAAAAAAACGTCCGCTGTCAATGTCTCAAGCCCTCAATTTAGGGCGACCACTGGCACTACACTCTCGGTACTCTTTCAAATCCCCTTGAGGGTACTCATGAAGCCTCTTCTAGTCTGTTAGGACTGAATGCCAATTGTCAAGATGTGTATATATTCCTGTTATTTGTATTGTGGATATTGAGTTATTTATATTGTGGAATTGCTATATTCTTGAAATTTATATTGTGGATATCATTGGGTTGTGCCATGCTCCGGAAATAAAGCATCCTGTTGCAGCCCAGGTGGTGTTACCTGGTGAAGTCTACTGCTAATCTAAGCTGTGCAGAGAATACATATCTGTCAAGTTAAGTAAATCCTGTTTTAGGTGACTGCCGCTTGTGCTCATCATTGCTCTATCATGCCAGAGCAACGATTACGCCAGCATCCTACTCCACAGCCTGTAGCTGTGGGGGGGGGGGGGGGGGGGGGCTAAACTTTTTACAG
>NW_015540866.1:133540-150011 GCF_001515605.1 Sinocyclocheilus anshuiensis | reverse complement strand
TGGGGGGGGGGGGGGGGGGGCGGTGGACTAAACTTTTTACAGAATCTACTTACAGGTCAAAGTCCATAAGACAGTCCAAATTATGATCCAAGTTCATCAATTTGATCTTAGAGTGTTCAATTAGACAAATTTCCAGCAAGGAAAGTGTTTTTTTTTTTAATTGGGTGTGTGCGTGTCTTCAAGTAATTCTTTCCTTTGTTTTTACACTGTTACTTTCTTGCTCTAATAAGTGACCTAGAGCAGCTTTGCTGAATTGTGATGTAATGGGACACATTAAAATGAAATCCAGATGGTCACATTCAGGGTTCGGCGATTTAAGGGGCAGGGGTTCGAGCCAGGAAAACGGCATCGACCCCCAATGTTCAGACTAAACTCATTCCTTTAATACCAAACAACCACTGGTGATTTTCTCTTAATATCTGTACCAAGAAGGTGATTTTGTTGCAGAAGGTCTAAATAATAGTCAGTTTGTATTGTAAACGATAAGCGATGTTGAAATAATCTGTAATTTGTAGTAAGCTAGCAGCAGTGTGTTTGTTGAATATCAACATTTTTATTTGACGCAGTCTGAGATTTTTGAAGACCCATCCAGGCACCACACAGGAAGGATGATGTAAAGTTTTACGAAAACAAAAATCTGATTCTTTGTTCACAAGCCACGGTCATGGCTGGTGAGATTTCTTTTTGGCGGTCTTTGTTAAATCATCATAAGGCAAGAGTGTTCACTCAAATCCTTTCTGAATCACCAAAGACCAACATGCGTCATAACATCATGACAAATATAAGAGGCTGTGGTACAGATTCCAACCACAGCAAGACTACATGGCATAAGTATGACCAATACGTGCACTGAAATATATTGTTGCTACTGTAAAATGTTCAAGTTTATAATAACTTTCGAACACTGAAAGCACAAATGCTGTGAAAGTGACAAAATAATTGCCAATCAGAAAATCTGAGGTTAATGGTGTGTTCACAACACATCGGAATTACTTTAATACGACATGACAAATCTGACATTTTGTCCTTGTAGAATTATGAATTCTGCAAGGACATGTATGGAAGAATATTCCAGGTAATTTTTTAAAAGGAGTTACAAATTGTATTTTTAATTGCGTTTTCCAAATGTGGACGCATAAATTGTGACAAAATCCAAATGTAATTGCAAATTTTGCATTACCTTTGCGTTTTCGCGAACTCACAGAGACTGACAAATTTTAAATGGAAAAGCAAAGTCCATTTGCAACTGTATTTCCCATGGCTTACGAGTTATGAGCCTGTCATATGTAAATAACAATATTAATTACCATGTCTGCTTTTTCACTCTCTCTGCGTCGCGTATGTAACCTGCCAAAACTCAAATGGAATTGCAATTGAATTTCTGATGCCTTACACAGAAAGCTGTCAATCAGTGTCAGGGGTGGGACTATACTAAGGGGCGTGTTTGGTGTGGTGGTGTATTTTAAAAACGATAGGTGTGTTCAACTTGAAGCGGTGCTGGACAAACCAATCTTCGTATTACATCAAAGTCATTCTTGCGGTACATTGCTCGGTACATTGTGCGTACATCAAACAAACTTGATTTAACGAGAGCTAGCAGTAGGGCTGTGCGATTAATCAAATTTTAGTTTCAGTTTCGATTTTGGCTTCCAATGATTATGAAATGCACTTTGGCCCCTCCTAAACTAAACTTTAAAATATTAAAATCTAATTTACTGTTGTGAAATGCATTCTACATGCTTTATTTAAAAAGAGTTATTAAAATCACATTAAACTGTGCTTAAAAGATACTGCTTTCTGTTCATAATGTTCTAATGTTCATATACACAAAAATATGTCAATTTTGACAACTGAATGTTTAATGCAATACTGTGTTATAAAATGTGCAAATAGATAAGTCTATAGGTTTAGTCCAGTCTGGATATTCTCAATAGCGCCTCTATAGATTAAGCAGATCGTGATTGTGTGTTGTGATATGAAATTTTGGGAAGATCCCATAGCCCTAGTCTTTTGAAACTTGACACTGCTTGAACAACCATATGAACATGGACTCCATGAAAATTATTTATAAAAGCATCTATATGTCCAGGCATATAAATTTGCCCCTCAGAGTTAAGTGTTTGAGGAGCCAAAAGCGCAAACAAAAACCCCTGAGCGAAACGAAAGAAATCATGAATTCACAGTGCACAGGGGTCTGGAAAGAACCAAAAGGAAACCATTAATCACATGTTTGAGAATGGCTGCATGCAGTGTCATGCACTGTCACATAAAGTAAGTCATTCATAATGTGTATGGTGAATTAAATGAGGTGATAAACAGTGTGTTGTAGTATAGGCACATTTTGTGGACAAGCTGCCCAGGCGTGTGTAATAAATCATAACAATAAACACACAGTTACAAGACTGCTGATGTTTTTTTTAGAGCTGAAAAATAAAAGGTAACACAAGTGTATTAGTGTTTTTAAATTTCAGCATCAATTATGTGAATGTTTAATTTCCACAGCAACTTAAACCCTTGTGCGGTCTTCGGTCATTTCTGACCAGAGAATTTTACATTTTGAATTTTTACAAATCGTAGCTTCACCAGAATGGTACGAAACTTGGTGACTTTTATGGCACTTGGTATGTGAACACAAAAAAAAATTGAGGGCATGATTCGAAAAAGCTAAGTGGTCGTAAAAAAAAAATAGTCCCACTCATGGTCTTCGGTCAAAAATGACCGACCATAGGAAATGAATGGGAAATGGGAAAAAAATCTAAAATAAAGAAAATTTGTATGTGTTAAATCTACAAATCCCCCACAATGCAGAAAAAAATTTCACAGTAATGAAGGGGTGAAACTCTAAAACATCTGGAGTGCAAAATCAACACACCAACTCACACACGTGCGGGCACACACTTGTACACACACACACACACCTATGAACTGGTATGACTGTAACTATGTCAAATAAAATCAATAATTCGACTACAATGCAGTAAAAAAAGTGGACAGCAAGGAAGGGGTTACACTCTAAAACATCAAGAGTGTAAAACGGATACATCCACTCACACACACTTACTTACACACACTCACAGACACACACATACAGAATTTTACATACTCAGATTAATTGGTATGGCTATAACCATATAGCCAAAATGAGTCAGAAGACTGAAATAAGAGGTTAAAATCAGATCAGACCCAGAAGGATTAAGCTCTGATAAAGCATTCCTGTTAATTTTTGTAACATTTTTATAGAATTTTAATGTTTTGTGTAACAATCTGCTTTCTGTGTTCAGGTTTGAATGTAGTAATAATAATGCAAAAACCTACACTTCAAATCAACATTTAAAACAGCAAAAAATATAAACCTTGACAAAAAGTAGTCTTTGAGAACGCCTTAATATACATTTAAATCCACAACCTAATAAAAGTAAACAATTATGTATAAAACAACTAGGGAATTCACAAGCCTCTCTATAGAGTCCTATACAGGAATCTAGTGGTTACACCATTCAATTACAGGTTTTTCTTTCTTTTGCTCTCACCAGGAGGTGCTATTCTGCCTTCAAAAATGGGATTTTAAAGGCCTAGTCTCTATTTTAATCTGAAATGCTGCATTAATTGAAAAATAATTTTAAAAAATTAGAAAAAAATTTTTTTTACTATTTTCAATGGGAAAAATGTATCATAATTATTGCATAAATATTAATTAGTACCATGAAATTCTCTCAAAATACAAAAGAAAAAGTATTATTGACCAAAAATATATTAGATTGATTTTACTGAAGAAAAAAAAAGTTACATTTCAGGTGTCCGGTCACTTTTGACCGCGAAGACCGTGAGTGTAACTCCCAAATGAGAAGCGCACAAGGGTTTTAATAGACATGTATAAAGAAATATGAAGGAGATGTCTGTACAGTTGGCACTCATGAAAATGGGCCAAAGCAAAAGGGCTCATACAGCAACAAATGAAATCTGTGACTCATTCTTCCTAACTCATTGCTTTTATTTGTGATGTAAAAGGCCAAAAAGACACAACTAAAGCGAGTGAAACCCTGTCCAGCTTGTTATTTACATGCTCAGTATGAATTGTTTGGGGTTAAGTGTGGTCTTCTATACAACAAAATCCATGTACTGTTTACAGAAGAGTGTAAACATTACTGCCCATGCTTAATATTCTAGCCACTTAATACAAATTTTTAAAAAGTAGCTCTATAGCTAGAAATATAGTCAGTAACACTTTATGCTGATAGTCTACTTTAAACATTCTACTGACTGTAAGAACTTTACATGTACATCTCAAAGTACTGTACCTCTCAAATAATTAGCTGACATACTTGCACAGTTGCTTATAGTAACAAAACTTAGTCACATGTCATCATACGTAGTCTAGCTCCTACAATACACACACCTATACTGGTGTGCTGGTGTGCATTAGAGCCTTTAATTACCGTTCTATTGTCACGGTCAAAATTTTGTTGTTCATTTGTGGGTATGTGTGTATATATTAATTTGGTTCCTTTCTTTCTCCCGAGGTTGAGCTCCGCCCACACACACCTGCAGCTTGTTGAGTAAGGACGCTCTGGACTGAATATATATATATTAATGCGCTGCTTACTGACACACACATATCGGAGATCGCGCAGCTCACACATCCAGGAGCAAAGAAACTTTGGTCAACGCTGCCCCACGACTTTTATTAATAACAGATTAAATACTGAATTGCTACATTATATTTTCCAGCAACGAGAGGATAAAATAGATTTTTAAGTAAACTCACTCATTGTAAAGAGTGATGCACAGATGCGCATACACGCAACTTTCATCTCTCTCTCTCGATTTGGCAATATTTGAGAAAAGTGTTTAGCGATTTCAAATTATTAATTATATAATCAATGTCTATGGTGGTTATCGCCCTGATCAGACATGATGTTGTGGCACTATCTTGCAGCCTGTAATGATATGATGTTAGCAACTTTAGCAATTTTTTGCAAACATTTCTTTGAATAACATGACTTTAAATATGAACTCACAATTGAATGTAACATAAAACAAATGATTACTTCATTAAAATCTTTATTAATGCCAAAAATGCTTACATTTATGTGTCTTTTTGTTTGCTCAGGCAGCTATGTTGCCACTGTAGCCGGTTTATGATGAGATAATTCATACCCATGAAAAATCTTCGTTTGAAGGGCTGTCTGGCCCTTCCCCTTACCCCTACGCCTCCAACCAAAAGAGAATTGAGACACCCCTACCCCTTCACGTGAACGCGCCAAACGGAGAGGTAGGGGAAAGTGGAAGGGCGAAGGGGCAGAATTGGGATTGGGCCTTAGTACTTAAGGGGTGATAGAGGTAACCTTTAGACAGATAGCTTATTTATAGTTTATGAACATATCAACAATTTAACTTGCTCATCAAAATTCTCTTCAAACTGTTGCTGAAATGTAGTTAATCTTAAAAGAAAAAGTCTGCTGCAGTGCCCCATATAGCAAGGCTTAGGCCTAGTCCACACTAATATGTTTTAGTTTGAAAACGCATCTTTTTCTCTCAATTTTGGCCATCCATCCACACTGAGCTGGTGTTTTTGTTAAGGAAAACTGAGATTTTTGAAAATGCTCTCCAAAGTGGATAAATTTGAAAACTCTGTTTTCGCATTGTAGTGCGGACTGTGAAAACAGAGGCTTTTGAAAACGATGACGCATATTTTGTCATGTGACACATATTGTACCAATAAATATCTATGTTTATTCCGGTATTGTGCCTGTTATGTGCTATTCACTTTCACACTATTGCTACAGATGTGTAACTTCGTACACTCTTTATATCAAAGTCCTGCAAAGATGACAGAAAATTTACTCGCGATTGCTGTTTGTGGCAAAACATCAGGGCAGTTGCGTTTTAGATAAGACACAATCGTGAGTGAGTGCAACCTGGACGTGTCAGTGAATGGTGAGTTATTTTCCTAAATAAAATAATCCTGTCAGAAGAATTGCATGAAAACGTATCATGTCTGTTCCATCTGTATCATCTCAGTGAGCTTTTTTGAGGCTTTACGCATATGCAGTAAAGTGAATTTAAAGTTCCCTTTCATTGGAACTTCGAACTGCGTCCTCTAGGGGTCGCTATGGGGAACGCCTCGTCGTGACCCGTGTCTGAAGCATACATTGAAAAAACACCAACTCGTTGGCCGGCGACAGCCATGACGTCACTACCGGTGCGACTATAGTATAAATAGGCGCCGGGAGCTACACATCATTCTCTTCTTCGTCTTCATTGACTGTTTTGTTTGAAGCGTGCATTTCTGTGGTAAGAGCGATCTCTATTTATCTCATTATGGCGAGCACTAGCAAAGCATTTAAGGATGTGTGCATCCATGTTGACGTTGTTTAACATCTGATGACACACACGATCTATGCGTTGTTTTGTTTGGGCAAAGAGCACGCACGCGATGTCTCCGAGGGGGCAATCGGCGTGCACTGCGATCGTTTTTTCCAAGGAAAAAAGCTCCGCTAGTTACATAAGTAACCTGAGACATTTTCTGACGTTTCAGTGTGGATGAGAAACTTTTGGAAAAGACTTGAAATCATGTGTGGATGGATAGAGTTTTAAAACGAAACACTGTTTTCAAATGTATCCGGATTAACGTAGACATAGCCTAATATGTGATGCATAATATAAATTGTGTTCTGTGACATTTCCGAACAAATTACAGAAGTAGCCACTAACATCTGAATTTACACAGATGCATAGTGTATGTTTCAGGCCTAAAAGTCTTTTGAAGCCTTTTAGCCTTTGGTAGTGTTTTCTAGAATAGCTGCAACAAAATCCAATCATCCCATGACCACTAAAGATAAATCTGAAAGCATGTGGTCATCTGTATGGGAATGTTCTTAGCGTGTCAAGTCTGGATCTAGGGAGTCTGGACAGTTTCCTTAAACAAATACCAATGGACAGTCATGCAGGTGCTGACACACCGCTGTTGACCAAGAGTTCATAGACATCTTTATTCAATTACACTGTGTTTTTAGTGTCATGCCTTTTTTTATCTCTGCCAAGACTGCTGAATTTAGCTGGAACCCAAACTTGGCATAAAGCTTCAGATCACTGGACACTGAGCATTAACATTTTCTTGTATCCCAAATGTACATGCATTTATATTACAGACACAATGACATGAGAGCAAAAGGGTACTTTGCTAGATCAAATTTCAGTATTTCCAGTCAAATGGTTTTGTCACCTACCCACAAGTGTATAAATATTAAGAGAAGTAAATAAATGAACCACATCAAAACCTAGGATTTGTTTGTTTTACCACAGCAGGAATAGCACTGTTGAAAAACCAAGCTGTGTTCTAGTAGGTGGTTTCAAGCTGCTAGGACTTCTTGGGACAGAATCGGGTCAAACCGGTGAAAACAGAAGACCAAGCAGCCAAATGCAAAATATTAGGCAAAAGGCCAAACCCCATAACCTTTCCAAACAACTTAAAACTTACGCCTGCCCCTCCAGCATGAGTCCAGGAGTGCGTTGACTTGATAGGCTACTGGGTCGTCCAACTCGAGAGGTGGTGGTGGTGGAGGGTCCTCCATGGGTCGACGGCCGGTACTTCACACAGGTTTTAGCAATGTAGGTGAAATGCAATTATGAACATGAAAGGTGGGAGAAATGCAGTAATGAGCAGGGAACAAGTGTTTATATATATGACTGAATTAATTTATTTGAGAATTTTCATATGGCCAAAGTATGTTTTCAGACCAGGCAAAAAATAGTGGTTGAAAAGCTAGCACAAACTCAAAGGTGGTTCTGAGCATATTCCATCCATGTCAGGTATTGGCACTAGTCCTGCTGGTTCTGACAGCAGCAGGTTCAGAGAAAGCAGCTTATCTCCCGATCAAGGCGCTTTATTTAACCAGTGAGCCTGAGGATGGTAACTATAGTCCAGACTGACATTAATGTATAAAAGTTCACAGAAAGCCTCCCAAGCTCAAACGTGAACTAAGAACTGCTCCTCAAGACAAAAGAGTGGGTAGAAGCTACCCACTGGAAACTGTCTGGATGATTTTGACTGGGCACAGACAGTACAATTCATGATAAAGTAGTTACAGTAACTGTATGGAGAGAGAAGGCCACCAGAACTTGTTTCAAACCAATGATACCATGCAATTCTACCCCAGGTGCCCTGAGTTTAAGGATGTGTGTACCAACTGGATGACACATTCGCAATGTGGCAGGGACACATAGGTCAGATCCTCCATTCACTTGGCCCTGTGTGATTTCTTACAAGAAATTCCAGCAGACCAGACCAGAGTGACCACCTGAAATCAAAATAGGATGTTGGTCCTCTCGTTCTTGACCCCTTTGTATGGAGACAAGAGAGGGCATCTGCTTTAACGTCCAGGAGCCTGGCCAATCACAGAGAAATTAAATCTGGGGGGCACTGGTGAAATGGGCGTTAAGCTTCTTGAATGCCCTGGTTGCAGCAGGTGTCCACTGGAGGGTACGAGGAGCAGCAACTGCAGTTGTTTCATAATTGACCAACACTGAACTGAACTGAGATGAATAATAATGCTATTGTCTTCTTTACAGCTGTTTTATGCCTGAAACTTATGTTGTTTCATAACTAATGAGCTTTGCAACATTGACACAGCAGATCAAGAATGTTTTTGAAAATCACAATTCTGTCAAGGCAATCAGTCGGCAGCAGTCTAGGCAGTACAAATTTGTACACTAGCAGCTAAGAGTGGATTGAGCTTGCATGTAAAGATGGATCACTTACTTTGTCTCAATTCATTACACTGGCTATCAAGAATGCTAATTTAATGCACACTCATCCCTGCTCCAAACCCTCCATTCACCAACCATTTTCTGAACTATATGAAGCCATGCAAATCAGTCATGCAAGAGTGTCACAGATGACATCTTTCGAATCAGTTATTATTTTATTGCAGCCTACTTGGACATAACAGCAATGTATGGCCCAAACAAGTAAATGCTGAAACTTTATAATCTTCTAAAGTAAATGTTTTATTCTATGATAATTTCTCTAAGTTTGCTCATTCCGGTCACTCACGGTTTTGATCAAATTCACTGCACCACAGTGTTAGAGGACTCAGGCGCTGCAGTAAATCTCATTCATCAGGAACTCAACACTCTGCCATGGATCCCAGCTTTAAACATTACAGCTGTTGACAATGAATCTTTTGGAAAGAGTCATATCATTCACCAAACAGTTGCCCTGAAGTTTCAGGTAGGACTGAATGTTGTCTGAATGTTATTTCCTCATCTACACCTGCCAAGTAGGAAGCTCAGTCCTAGATATGTAGTTCTTTCCAAATTGTGAATTTCAAGTGATCAAGTGCTACCAGTAGGGATGGTCGATACCCCTTATTTTGTTTTCGATACGATACCGATTATTACGTTATATTTTTGTTTACACATAGTTCAAATACGTTTTTTGTTTACACATGATTCAAATCTATAAATATTACAGTTGAACTATGGTCACTTTAGTAAAACCATGGTTCATTTTCATAAGGGACTGCCAGTGACCGGCTGTTGCATGCATAAAATGCAACCTTTTTATTCTGACAGTGTATGATTTCTATTAACATTACAGAATAGAACATGATCAATATTATCTTTCAACGTTCAATTTAAATAATTGTAATTGCACAAACTATGTAGGTTACAATTTCAATTTGTTTATTGTGAAATAACTCAAACATTTATGTTTTTTTTCTGTTCTCTGATAAGCATTGTTCAGGGCTGCCATTCCCAAAAGCTTTAAAGCTTTCTTATGATGCTTTTGGGAAACGCAGCCCTGTTTGGATGCACCGTCAGAAGTGAGTGAATGCTCTCTGTGATTGATTGGTTCTGTCTTGCAACATTCGCGTGTGTTCAGATGAGCAGGAAAATAGTTCTATCCTACACAATTACTCGCTAACAAAGGTTATTCGTCCAATTCAATGCATATTGTACGCATTATTATTATTATTATTATTATTATTGTTAAATAAACAAACCCACTGGTAAATAAAACGCACCTTAGTATCGATATTTTTTGTTTGAGTATCGATACTTTTGATACTCGCGTCAGTATCGATATATCGATACTTCGGATCGATACGCCCATCCCTAGCTACCAGTGATCTGGTGGAATGGGAGGGATATGGCCCAGAGAACAAATAATGGGTAGCCTCCAAGGACATTTTGATTCTAACACTCGGTTTTTTTTCTCTCTGGGATCATCCAGATCACCCAGCACCTAGACCAAGAAGGCATCCCAGGAGCAAATCAACTGGAGGTTTCCATAGGAGGGGGATCTGCAACATCTCAAACCATGGAACACACAGCCAGAGGGCACTGTTGCCTGGATACTAACATTTCCTGCAACCTGTTCCTGTACTTCCTGTTTATAGTGTATTTAAACCATGCCTTACCAACCATTTATCTTGTTTACCTCATGTATTTCAACTATTTTGCATGTTTTCTGGATGTACAATTCTGGATTATAGTGTTGGACCTGTTAGATTTTTTTGTCACTTTCTTTGTAATTTGGACTGTTTGTAAAATTTCCTCAGTTAATAAACATCTGTGATTGGATTCTACTCTGCTTCCCACCCCTGATGCATTACAGAAATGTTGAACTATCACAAATGTATTAATGTATCTGTCTTTTCTTTGTGGCTGTTCTCCTATGTCAGCCACACGGCCCGGTAAGTTACTACAGTACCTGCTTTTCCTTTTTGTTTTGCCAGCAGGATGGATGACATCCTGTCATTACGACATCACTGACTGGTTGAAAGTACAACAGAAATGGGCATAGCCACAAACCCTTCACTAGTACTAGTAACTTTCCTGAACTGTATCCTGATCTGTGTTATGATACTTACCTGCTTTACGTCTAGTCGTGCATTGATGTCCTGTGAATAACTCGAGCATTGTTATTGTTCATTGGTGCTATTTATTTAAAAAATATATCCGCTCCAACATCCACACTGACAATTGTCACAGTGAATTAATAAAATTAAGGTAATATTACAGCTTATATATGCTCTCCCAGCTCTGCTCGAGACATATCACCAATTCCACCCCATCACTCCACACAATTCAGAAGTAGCCATATATGCTGACAAAACTTTTTTTTTTTAACAAGCAAAATGTAATTTTATATACAAATCGATATTTTTGGAGGGCCTTTTAAAATGAATTCACATTTCTCCCTGTCTGGCTGTCTGCCATCACAGCTCAGGATGTTCACTGATGAATGGTTTAGGGCTGTGTGTGTTGTAAGTTGCCATCAAGCAGTCAGCACTGTGATGACATGTCATGAAACATGTACTTACAGGGGTTCTGCACCAGCTGAGTTAATGTCATTCTGATGAATAGGAATGCTAACAGATTAGACATAAATTCTTTCAGTCAATGAAATCATTTGGGGTTCAAGGGAGATTTTAGTCTTCACAGGGACTTCATCTTTCATGATACTGGCACATTAGCAGAATTTACAGTGCCTGTAAATATAGTTAAAATTAATATAGTTAGAATTCTGCTTCATTGAACAAACTGTGTTCTCCAGTGAGGGATTTCGACTGTAATGATGAAATCCCTAATTCCCACACATGGGATCATCGTGTCATCAATAGTTTTGTTTGTTTGTTTGCCTTTTTAGGCTTAGATCAGTGCCTGAGAATTATTCAGGAGGAATAGTGTCTCTTTTATCTCCTTTACAGCCAATTATCTACATCTGTTTCTTGGCCTAGAACAGCAACAGTTTGCTCGACAGACTCCATGTTTTGGACTACCATGGGAGAACTCTGGCTGCCTCAAGTCAACTTCTATCTTTCTATTTTCTTTTCTTGATGTCAACAATTGTTTTTCCAGGTCGTAATACCTTATGGGGGGTGGCCAATGTGTTCCTCAAACTATCTATCGTTGCCGGGCGAACTAGGACAGAAAATATCTTTGGTACTTTATCCAAAAAACTAAGTAGTATATTTCATGGAATGATGACTTTATGAGGATACAAGTGTTGTTTTTCTCTTGACCGGAGAGCATCGGCTAACCATTGTTTAATGCTTATCTTCTCAATCATGAAACTTGTACCAACAAAAGCAAAAAAGAACAAAACTATTTCCTATTTTATATCTTTGGATTTACACATTTAGGGACTGTGCTGCTTTAGTGCTTTTGTTGTGTATTCCCACCACACCACTGCAAACACTCTTCTGAAGTCAGTGCAGATCTTCTTGCTGGTGTGACTGCCACTTTACATACTGGTTTGACCCAAATGTCATGTTTAGTTGTCCAGCATGTGAAGCAAAAACCATATATCACACTAATTTTAGGTTGATGGTTTAAGTCAGATTGATTGTTTAGACTACATAGGGTGAAAACATAAGTTAAGATAAAGGAACAATACGGACATGTTCTCATTATTGCCTAGTAATAGTTACAGCCATTATAGAAACAAATAGAGAGTCTGCGCTTTTCTTGTGTTCCACAGAAAGAAAGAAAAAATCATGTGAGTTTGGGACAAGATAAGAGGGAGTAAATAAATGACAATATACCTTTTTTGTTTTTTGATTGAAGGTTGTCTGTACAGCTGTTCTGGGAGGAAACTTTTGTGCCAATATTTGATTTAGCCTCTAAACAATTTGTTTTGTCTAGAATAAGCTGCAAAGTGGTAGTCTAGTTCTGTGGGACTAAATTGCTGCTTATTTTCACTACATCACATTTGGATATGTTGATGACAAGTGGAATCAACAGCACTGTTTCATAACAAGACAAGTGACAATGTATTCAGTTAGCTTACATGTGGAAAAATCAGACAACACGAAAACATGGAGGCCACAATTCGTTCAAGATATGAAAAAATTACCAGATTTCAGATACTTTCATTGTATTCTCATTACTGCAGCTTCAGCTGCCAATTATGAGTCAGTGATCCAAGCCATTCTTTCTTCGAGAATAACAATATAAGCTCTGTTTCTCCATTTAAGCCTGCAAAGCATATGTTTATATTCTTACACATTTTCATCATATCTTTGAGAGATTAGAGGCTTTTGAACATTTGTAAGAAGATGTCAGCAATTCTAACTCTTATCCCCAAAAACACATCTCTTTTCTTCAGATTCATAAGATTGAAACAGAACACCTGTCGAATGCTGTGGGGTGGGTCCCTCAGCTGTGGAAACTGATTAAAGTGTGCAACTTGCTAAGAACATATATTCAGCTGTGCTATGAGAGTACTCGAAAAAGCACTCTTTACACACTACTTTCAACACTGTAATTAAAAACCTCTTTTCCTGATTTCCTAATGATGTGCAAACATTTGGTCAGCTCTCTCCCAAGCTATAGAGAGACGTGCACTATACTGTAGAGCGCCAAGAAAGTATAGCTGCTTTCAACATATCTCGATTTAGGAGTAGCAATGCAAACACCTACAGGGGAGCTTCAGTCACTGTGGCTGAGTAAGCAGACGTAGCTATGGAATATACAGTATACTCATATAATTAATGTTTTTGGAAATAAATTAAAATAAACAATTTCAGACCATTTCCATTTGATATTTTAGGCTACTTCTGAATGGCCATCAATAGAGAAATGAGCTACAGAGAAAAGTAGAAATGCTTTTTAGAGCCAGACCACAATGACCAGATAAACCCTTTCTTTTCAGGTTATTGACTTTGCTTTAAAAAAGATGCATTAAATGGATAGTTTAACCTAATGAACCTCTAATATTTGATGTAACAGCTGGAATATTATTTTTGTTGCATAGGCACGGGCAGACTGCAGCTCCAACAGCCAAGACTGTATGTTCTGTTAAGTACTGCAGGTAAAGGTTTACCAAATGCGCTTTTGCACCGGAGGAACCTTTTCATAGTTCCTAGAACTATTGGTGGAAGTTCCCACTTTCTAGCGTGTTCGCACCACAGGAAATAGGAACAGTTTTAGTTCTAGAAACTCCGTTCGGGGGAACTAAGTTAGCTCCTACTTCAGAGCAGGGTCTAAAACAGTTCTATAGGAACTACCAGTGGCGTAAGTGTACGATGACTGGCCAAACGCATATGAAACATCAGCTACCTGGTATTTTTACTCCACGAACATGGAAAACGCCTCAAGATTAAGTATGTACCCCTAGTTCCCCGAAGGAACGTGACGCTGCGTCGAGACCCTGAAGGGGAACAGTGGCATTTACCTGTTGTCTGCAGTATTATGTTCTTTTCTCAGTCTCGATGATAACACTGCAAGTAGTCACAGGAGATTAGTCAGATTTTCGTGCTCCTTTTAATCACATAAATTGTGCTTTTCCCATACATTGATTTATTTGTGGCGGGCCTCCACAATATCAAAACTGACCGCCACAAATAGATTTTGCAAAAGGCTTTGACTCCGTTGAATAAACATGAGAATTGCATGTTTCAAAATCAAAACCTGGCGCGGGTGTTTTTATATCACTGTATTTCTGAAGGAAACCAACTGTCTTCAGAAAATTTTCTATGTCATTTTCATTTCATCTTTCATGTAATGTCTGATAAAGCAGCGTTTGCGAGCGCAGCACTGCTTTGTGTACAACTGTTACCGGGGAAACCTCTATTTCTCTCGCTCCAAAAGCACCTCCTGCTGGCAGAGAATGAATTTGCCTATATTTTCCCTGAGGGGAAGTGCCGCAACACATAGAGTGTAAGTCTGTGGGAAACACTGCATTCCATCTCCATTATTACAAAACCTGCGACACGCAACAAAAACATCTCTGATCACGGCGTTCTCCATTCATCGGTTGTTGACGTTTGTAAATGGAGCTAATAATACGTTGCTTTTGGCAGCTTCAGAGTTCCTACTGCCGGTCCGAATGCAACCAGGAAAACGGCCTGAGTGGGAAATAGGTTCCTTAGGAACCACCATGCTGCATGGCCACCATGTTCCTAGAACTATGCGGTGCGAAAGCACCTAATAACAGGAGTTGTGCAGGACTCTGTTCTGTCATCATTTACTCTGATGTTATTCCAAACCCATAAGACTTTTGTTAATCTTTGAAATACCAACGAAGATATTTTAATGAACCTGAGAGATTTCTGTCCCTCTAGTAAAAGTAATCCATATGACATGGGCAGTTTAATCCAAGCTTTCTGAAAAGACGTAATCGCTTTATATGATGAACGGATTTAATTTAGAATTTAATTCACATATAGACACTATCAACACACATACATTGAGCTATTCAAAAATGGTAGGCGAAGCTCAGACACATTTTCTTGACATGAGTTAATCTTTTTATCATATAAATCATCAGATTTTTACCGTTTTCATTTTTGAATGAAATAAACTTTTAATGGCATCTTTTTTGCTCATCCTCAAGCTGACCCTCAAGCAGAAAACGGGTGAAACAATGAATTCCTTTGTCTTCCGACCAAGCTGGTGACTTCAGCTACAGATACGAATAAACATAACAAAAGGTGATGTCATTTAAAATGCATTCTGGGTAGCAGTTCCACTAAGCCTCTCTCGCTAACAGTGGTACAAAGAGACAAATCCCTGACATGTCAGCTAGTGAGTTTATTGAGAGAAAAAAAATGAATGATGTTTTTAATCATTCCTCTGAAGCGCAGAGCTGTGGAAAGCCTAGCCAGCCTATTGTCTGATTGTTGGAGCAGGGTTATGTTATGTCAGGCACCACGTCAAATCCTGCACTAACTACACAAAGACAGTTCGACTTCACATAGTTTCAAGGTTAGGGTGTGACATCTGACAGTATTTGGGGTAGGGTATAAAAGGCTTCACTTTTTGTTTCATCAAGGCTTACATATGTAAAAATGCAATACGATATCACGTTAACTACATTGCAAATGTGTTTTTCAGAGCTGAAACATGGCCAAGACAAACGTTTATGATGGGCTGAGAAAAGTAAAGTCAACTTTGTACAATATTATATTTCTGGTATATCCAAATATATGACAAACTGTGGCAGTTCGGGAGAAAACTTTCTGTTCTGAGCAGATTTCCTGTGCAAAAAACTTTGATGTCCAAGACAGGTTAGAAATATGATTGTGTTTAATGAGACTTTTAAAATGAAATTTATATTAAAACACTAGCTTGTCTAAGAAATTAACAAACACATCCAGATAAATAAGTGACTGTGCTTATTTATCTGCATAATAAAACTATGTGATTATGAACACAGAAATGAATTGCAGCTGGGAAGTCTTTAGAGAGCTGGTTTACAGTCAATGAGGCTCTTATTTAGTGGCTTGTTTGGTGTACTGTCCAAAATAGATGACGTCAACCATTAATAGCTTCGTTTTGAGGACAGTGAATTTTAATTTTGCAGACATCTGTCTTACCTTCTGTGCTCCGTGAAAGTTCTGATGAAAGAGCGGTATGTAGTCATAGTCGGGAATGAATGGGAATATACAGTGGGTACGGAAAGTATTCAGACCCCCTTCAATTTTTCACTCTTTGTTATATTGCAGCCATTTGCTAAAAT
>NW_015540866.1:131652-133527 GCF_001515605.1 Sinocyclocheilus anshuiensis | reverse complement strand
TTTTCTTTTTTAATAAATCTGCAAAAATGTCAACGATTCTGTGTTTTTCTGTCAATATGGGGTGCTGTGTGTACATTAATGAGGAAAAAAAATTAACTTAAATGATTTTAGCAAATGGCTGCAATATAACAAAGAGTGAAAAATTTAAGGGGGTCTGAATACTTTCCGTACCCACTGTATACACATGAGGTAATATTGAATCTGTTAGGACAAATAGATTGCTGTTGTGTAGGCTACAATATATTATGTACAATACACCTTTAATACACTGGGTAGGACCTCATTTGACTCCAGAAAACCTTAAATTCTTAGTGGCGAGGGTTCAAAAAGGTGCTAGAGTCTTTTCTCTCAGATTTTAGACCATAGCTGAATTCAAGATTTCTCCAAGACCCAGGCCCATTCCAATAACAGACCCCTTAAAACTAGACTGAAGACCTGTCAAGCATCAGGCATTCACTTTAAATTATGGTTATTCCCAGAAAAAAAAAAATAGGCATTGTTTTACAGTTTCAAATGTTTCTCCTAGACATAAATAAGGCTACATGAACATCAAATGGAGACTTATGCTCAAGTCTCTACCTTCTCACATTTTACTCCTCTAACACCCTCACATTTGTCTTTTCTTCTAAGTTCTTCTAAGTGCATCACCCTTTGCAACTCTGAGACAAATGTCTCAATAAGAACTCAAACATTTCTTAATACTACCATATAATATTGAATAATAATCAGGATTGAGGCATAAACCATCATTTTGCCTTTCAGCAAAACAAAAATGATCCAGGATTACTGAGACCTCTTAGAACTGGCCTATGCACAAACTGTATAGTTATTTTACTCTATGTTGACAAATTAAGTGTAACTCTATTTCCTCAGAAATATGGGGGTGTTGTGATTTGGGGGAAGTTGAATGAATCGATTTATTTTGTGCTATGAAAACTGAATTAGCAAATATTTCTGTTTATTTCCTTTACTAACCCACTGACTGTTGCATCATCATCCTGCACATGTTACATTTATATCTAAAACTGTTAAATTGTAAATGTACATTGCTCTTAAGGGGGCATCGTAGCCCAACTTACCCTACTATATAAGCCTATGATACAATGAGACTGAATAGAAATACATTACCACACAATTTCTTCCACTAATAAATAATGGCTTTAAAAGCGGTCACTTTTTCCATCATCTGTCAGTAGTTCTCAGTGGATTTTGTCAATAAAAGTTGAGTTTTGTGATTGATTTTTAATGTACACGACATTTCCCTTGGCCTTTCAGACGTGCAGAAATGTGCCTGTTAAAACTGCACTAGCCTAAAACACTTTTCCACACCATCTCCAGAATCAAAGTCCCAGCTTGCACAGGCAAGCAGCTGTTCTGATGAATTAAAGGATGTTATAAAATATAATCGTGTCCACTGTGTCCATTTGGTCTTCTCATAAGAGGTCATAGTGCAAGACATAGGCACTTTGCCAAAAGTGATAAAATTCCCAAATGGCCTTCTGAATCTAAATGAATGTTTCCTGCGGAATACTGAGTGAGGCAATAAGCATTTAGTGTTTAAAGGAAGAGGAGTTACTGCTTAGGTGAGAAGGATGGGGCTACATAAAAAAAAAAAAAATCCAAAAAACAGCTTTAGTGCCTTTTACTGTATGTAGTTTTAAAAAATGGTTGTACAGCAACAAAGATGTTGAGTATTTCCACCATCTGCAGTCCAGTGTGCACTGTACACTGCTAATAGATTTATAGACTGGCCAAGTGCTTTCAGGTGTTGTTTAGAAGTTAGCAGACTGTTACAATGAGCACTTTAGAGAGAGAGACACAGAGCGAAAGCTGGAGTTGCAAAAGTCTGTAAGGTTCATGGCATCACGTTTTAAT
>NW_015540866.1:118422-131045 GCF_001515605.1 Sinocyclocheilus anshuiensis | reverse complement strand
GGGGGGGGGTGCAAATGGCTTGTGCCTTAATAATTAAGAAATAATTCCTTGAACAACTGTACATTCTGCTTTGTTTCTCAAATATTTGCCACTTATTAGTTCTACATGGAAGGAAACTCTAACCAAAGTCAGCACACAGTTTCTGCTATCATTTAAATTATCCTTAACTTCTTTGCATAGTAGGAACCCAAATGAACCCTTTAAAAAAAGATGATGATTAAGCTACAGTGTATTGTGTTCTGTCATTTGTACTCTGGATTATCTGTAACACTTTATATAGGATCCTATGTGTTGCACATGTTGCACAGACCCTTTTGTTTTACTTGAAAAAGAGATCACATACTAGCTAAACTATAATGTTAGAGCAACTAATCTGTCAGAATGACCACTACACACTGTGGTACACAGAGATGGTTCAGGCCATGCAAGGAGAGAGCCTTTAGCAACCACCTTTTTTTTTTCCTTCATCATAATACAACCCCAGAATATTGACCAGAAAATAGCATAAAGGTCCTGCCAGCTTTGGCAGAAGACAGAATGAGTTGGGTTTGTAATGACATGTCCCACATGGGGATTCTTCATTGCTCAGAGAGTGAGGGAAACACCTGTGCAAATGGAAGAATTAAAAACACTTACAGTCATCATCCTCCTGCAACCTGCTGTGGTGCAATGACACTCCATAATACTCTTCCAAGTTCCAAAATTGTCATAAAAGGGAAATCCCATACCAGCTACTGCTTCCAAACAGAACTTGATTAGATTTTCAGACAAAGTGTAGTGCAAAACCTTTGGGTCAAGCTGAAGTGTGTGGTGGAATAGTATGTGATTTTTCCCCCATTCATAATAGAAGAGCCCTTATGTCAGTGCCATAACCATAGTTTGAACATTTTAAATAATGTTTGAACAAATTAAATAAAGTATTTAAAGGGATTTAAGGGAATAAAGAAAAAGAAAGAAGAACAGTAAAATAACTAGAATATATTGTAAAGTAATCAATTCTCCGTTTCTGAACAGCCTTTGATTCTACTAACCACAGTATTCTCTTGGACAGTAGCTCCTTTCCCTATTCAGCACCCAAACTCTGGAACAGTCTTTCATTGTTCAGACACACTCTGTCAGTTTAAATCATTATTAAATATTAGATTATTAAATATTATAGGAGGTGACAAATGGGAAAGATGAACGTTACAAGCTGTCATGCCCACTCCTCCTATTCTGTAAACAGCAGAGCACATGTTAAGCATCAGGAGAGAGCAGTGCTCTCAACTTCTCGCTCTACCTTCAAATTTCAAAGATTAGTGCAGTAATGATGCTCTCCAATGTTGATACATGCTCCGTATTCCAACTGGAGGGGCATGAGAAGAGGAAGTGGGACAAGAGTGGAAGTACTGCCCCTCTCTCCTCTGCTGTAACAGCAGATTTTATGTGATTACAGAGGAAACACACAAGGATGTGGGGCGTGATTAGCAATATTGCCCAATCTCCACAACTATAAAGCTCATCAATCACTCCCGGTACCAGGAGAAAGTGACAGAAAAAAGAATGGGAAGTGAGTGGCGGAGTTGCCCTTACCTTTTAACATTAGCCATGTAATGTATGAAGCATACATAAACTGTCTCTGTACCCTGCACACTAGCAGGGAGCCAGATAAAAAGTGGGACACAATTAATGGTAATGCCAATCTTTCCATCCATACCCATGATGCAAGGGAAGCACATCAACATCAATTCCATAGTCCAACTACTGGAGGCAGTGATTTGAGAGAAAAGTGGGATGCTGCCCTAACCATTACCTTTATTTTATGCATCTGGAGACACCCCATCACCTAAAGGTAGGGACACACCAACACCTGCGGGCAAAAAAAGTTGCACTAGA
The DNA here is from genome assembly GCF_001515605.1 of Sinocyclocheilus anshuiensis. Taxonomy (NCBI): domain Eukaryota; kingdom Metazoa; phylum Chordata; class Actinopteri; order Cypriniformes; family Cyprinidae; genus Sinocyclocheilus; species Sinocyclocheilus anshuiensis. The sequence goes on along the minus strand of NW_015540866.1, from coordinate 129,170 downwards.
ACGCACTGGACCGACTACAGCCAACGGCCAACTAGCATGTACATTCAGCACTTGTGTGAGAGAACATAACTCTCCCATACCTGCAGGTTACATTAGTCTGTATTAGACATTCAAACAGGGAAACGCTAGAACTGTGAATATACAAAGCAAGCAGCCAACACCTCAACTCTAATTCAAAGCCAAAGTGGCAAGAACATGGGGCAATAAGGCTGCACAATACTGGAAAAAAAACTCACATTGCGATATTTTGTTTTTCTGCTATATACAGTATATTGCGATAAGGGAAAAAAGTCACCAGATGATATGAAAAATAATCAATGATTGGGGTGATTTTGTAGGTGAGTAAATCAGCAGAAAAAACTCACATTGCAATATTTTATTTTTCTGCTATATGAAAAAACAAAATCACCACATGACTTGAATAGTTTATTTGAAAAAAAAAAATAATGATTGGGGTGATTTTGTAGACGATTAAATCAGCATAGGTAATAAACAAATTACAAGTATAGATAAATATAATAGAACAAAGATACAACTGAAATAAACAGTGCTTTATATTTTCAAGTAAGTCTAACAGTATTCAGGTAAAGAAATTGAATAATCAAATGTAGACTGTAGATGTTGCAGCGCGACATGACAGCTGTCGTGTCCGGTGTAGACACGGTGTCTGTGTGTGAGCAAAGAAAACAATCAGTATAAATATAACGATCAGTAAACTAAACATCAGCATTCACACATCCTGATATAAATGCTGAAACGATATATTGTGCAGCCCTATGGGGCAATGATATCTCACAACATCTTCATGGAGATCAAGAAAAAAATGGAAGTCTCACTGGAGGGTGACATCCATTATGACCCACAAGGAATTGCTCATCTAATCTGCCTGGAGCTGATTCCTCCTCCTCCGCCGACTAATCTAACTTAAGTTTGGCCATAGCACAGGTCATAACATCCACCAACTTCTCATGTGTGGGGAATGCTGTGTGAATACAGTGAGCACAGCCAGCCCCCTTAAGAGCTGAGCCACCTCATCCAGTCCTCTTCTTTTATATAAAATACCTCATTACTGTTTGTGGTGTAAGAAACCACTGAAAACGATTCAGTGCTTAACTGAACTGTCTGAATGTTGAACAATGTTAATAGCATTGTTGAATCTAGGGGCAGATGTGGCCTAGTGGCCTAACTTAGAGAGTCTGGCTTGTAACCCAAAGGCAGAGGCAGACAAAGTACTCAACTCCATTACTTGCTGCTACAGAGTAACGACTTTCTACTTCGAGGATCTTGATAGAAATGTAGTGGAGTGAAAAGTACAATATTTGTCTTTCAAATGTAGTGAAGTTAAAGTCATAAGTTCCCAGAAAGAATAATACTCAAGTAAAGTACAGATACTCAAAAAGTGTACTTAAGTACAATACTCAAGTAAATGTACTTAGTTACTGTCCGGCTCTGCCCAAAGGTCGCAGGTTTGAGTCTCTAGTCCCAGATGCTGCAGCAAAAAAATGTCTGCCCAGTGCTGTGTGTGTGTGTGTTGTGTGGGACACCATACTTGGTAAACCCATTCATTTGTGAGACTGGCATCACTATTTCTAATTCTAAACAGCTGATAGACACAACTTTATTGCTGATTCTTAGGTCAATATATGTCAAACCCCTTTGGCACATGAGGATTTATCAGCAATAGTTTAGAGCAATAGTTTACAGGGGCAAAGCTGTATTTCACTGGGGCTTGTGAATCACTGATTAACAACATTTGCAACTGTTTATCACTTGACTAGAAGCACCACAAATTAAACTGTGTCATGTTATAGGGACTACAGAACAGACATTTAGAAGCTGACTTTAAAATGCAAAGTATTTAAAATAAAAAATAAAGCTATTTGAACACTTGCATTTTAACAGCACTGTAATGAAAACTTCTACACACACTTGTGGCCTTCATCCTCACTTGAACACTTCGGCCAAATACAGGAAATACGTCATATAAGTAGTCAAGTGGTCAAGTGCAAAGACCGCAAATGTGGGTATTTGGACAAGGCACAAGATGAACACAGGGGCTTGGCAGGCCGGGGTGAAGCCGGTGTAACCGAGGATCAAGTCGGAGACTGATGGAGCCAGAGAAATGGGGTGACAAGGCACAGCCAGAGGAGTGGAAGAACGTGGTCGATGACTGACTAAGGTGGAGCCAGAGGGACAAGGGAGCCTGGCATAGTCCAAGGACTGACAGACCCCGGTGGACCAGATGGAGACGTGGAGTGCAGGAGGAGCTCAAGGGTCGGATGGCTGAGGTGGAGTCCAGGGCTCGGAGTTCCTGAGATGGAGCTAGGGGATCCACTTGCCAAGACGGAGCTGAAGACCGGAAGACCTGAGGCAGCTCCATGCCGAAGAGTGAAGACAGAGGAGGTAGCCGAGGGGCTGAAGGGAGACAGTGGAGACAGGGCTGGGATATTGGCTGGCATAATGAGATGAGGTGGAGGAGGGAGGCTGGTTGGGAACACAGGAGAACAGGAGCTGGGCAGAATCAGCGGAGATGCAGGAGATTCTGAGCTAGGTGGTACAAGCGGGGATGGGAAAAACAGGGAATAATCCCCTTCCAAAACCTCAAAGAAAAACTCAGAGGCCAGCCTCAGCTCACCCTCAGTGGTGGGAGTGTGGGCAGGGCTTCTTTCCATGCACTTGTACTCCATAAAGACTCCCTCAGGTATGGGCTATGTTGGGGACTAGGGAAATGGCTGGCTGGCCAAACACTCCGTGCAGTGGGGTGATGGCTGGCTGGGCTCTGTATCGGGAGTGGGACTGGTGACGTCCTCCGTGGGGTTCATCAGCACCCACTCCATAAACACGGCAAAGCTCTATCGAGGACTTTCACCAGACGGCGTAACCGTTGTCGAGGCGTTTAGTCCAACGTAATAAAACCTACATAGACAGCTGTCCGGGTAATGCATCATGTACGCTACATCTAAATGATTCTTTGTGTGGTCCTTGAGGGAGCCATTCTTCTGCTTCAGCAAGAGAAGATGTGCAACAGGCAAGTTTATATGGAGGAAAAATAAAACAAAAGAGAGAAAAACACTGCTATTAACTTCAGTTATGTCTGGCCTTTTGTCACAGCACAGTGGCTGTAGGAATGCACTCCACAATAGAGTAAACAGAAAACAGTCTTTAAAGTGTCATGAATGTTAACATATATGAACAGGCTGCACATCAGTGAAAACAACATTAGCACTCATTATGTCTATTACGGTAAAAGTGGTTATTTTATTTATTTTTTTCAGTTTTTGGAGCAATTTCAGTCTTATGGTTCAAAAAGCAAAGTTGAACTAACGTCACAAAAAATGCATTAATTTGCAGTGGTGATTGGCTGCCGTGGCTGGAGAGTACACATCTACGTCATCAGTTTTCCGAGCTTTTCTCAGTATTAGAGCACACATCTCAGTTTTTAAGGACAGAGAACAAAACTTGCTTGTAAACATGGATGCATAACTGCCACCACTTGCAGTTGTTCCAGGGCAATTTATAAATGTACAAATGGAGAGTCCAAAAAAGATTAACAAAAAATAATAATAATAAAGTAACAGATCAAGTCAGGTCAAAAATCCAGTTAAAAGAAACATGCAATATAATTCACCATCAATCTAGCATTTATTAGTGTCATCCAGATTTTCTGATCCTCATAAATGGCAACCATCTTTGCTACACAACACAGTAAACAAAGATTACAATGATTCATAATGAAAATATGGTAAATGACACTGAGGAGGACTAGGTGAAGTGTCCTTGGTCACAGGTAAAATCCACTGTTGTACCAACTCCAACAACTGCCAAAATGAGACAAAATGACCATTGCCCAAAGTCATGTTCAAGGTAATCCACGTGGGGGGAACATAGAGATAGGTATGCTAAACAATTTTAGCTTAACGTTTATGTTTCGCTGACCTCCTCTCCTTGTGTGGCATGTCTCATTCCACCACAGAGAAGCAGAGAGAGTGAAGGTTTTGGAAAGTGACTTTGTGCCTTATTGTGGAGGAACAACAAGATGTAATTCATTCAGTGACTGTAGCTGTGGAGAGGGAGCATACAGGCCTACTTGTAGTAATAAATTGAGGTAGAGAGGAGCAGTTCAAGTGTCAGTCCTGGGTAGCCAAGTGACTGTTCCACAGTCCTTCAGAGAGAGTTACTGGCTGAGATGACGACATAGGTGGCCTGGAGTGTGCATCTGTCTCATACTTGCATCTGCCGTAGATAACAGAGATGAACTGATGGCATATGGTAAGAGAGTTACAGAAAAAAAAGGTAGCAAGTAAGTGCAGAAAGCTGTGCCTTGTTGTGTCCTTGCTCAGTGGACTCGCAGGTCTATGGCTTTACATGAGGCTTGCCACTTTAATAATGCTTCCTAATTAAGTACTACTAGCTGAGTTCACATACTTTGACACATTCTATGCTATAAGCTGTTAACTGAAATTTCAACTGTACAGCTCTGAAACTAGCAACAATTACCAGAGTCTTAGAAGTGCAGTTCAGACTCCTTACTTACAACAGCTGCTAATCCAGATCAACAAACACAGCAAACACATAACAGCTACTGCTCACTCGGACAGACAAAACACTTCTTGTTGACCTGAAGTACTCCATTCACAGGAGGATATTATTTGAGTCATTCATCATCCTTTAGCCATAGTCAGGCCTATAGTGTGTGTGTGTGTGCTTTCGTAATTAAGGTGGTTCTTTACAGTCCTTTGACTCGTATGGTAAGCATGGTTCCAGGTCAGAAAGTAACAAACACACAATGCAGTGTCCAGCTTAATGTGTTCCTCAACTATCAAGCACATTTTCTAACAAAGCTGTTTCTAACTAAAACTGGCACTGTAAGAAAATATATTGTCTGCTGAAATGGCTGACAATGGATTTGGGATTCCCTATGTGTCAAAGCATGATCTGAAATGAGTTACACCTTAAATAATTTCACTTGTGTATATTTGTACAACGACTGTAGTTAATAAGTTGTCAGAGCATTTCTTCATGTTAATTAAAACCATCTAGCCATTTAAAACACTTTTCATATTTCAAACCTAATTCCTGACATTAAAATTCCTTGAACATATAAATACATTTTGAAAAGCATCTCAGGAGCCTGTGGAAGTATTCACTTTTTTAGCAGATAGGGTTAGAAGATTGTTTTTGTCTCATATCTAAGCATTAACTTATTTGTTAGTCAAATTTTATATTTTCTTTGTCCTTTCTCCTTTTTTGGATCTAATAACATGCACACAACTTCACTCCATCTAAAGGGAGATACCTATTCATAGCTGATTTAGTCTGCTCTTTGCTTTGACTGGCCACAGAGGTATTAGCCATATATTTATCACTGTCTGTTAATCATTTGACATTTATTGTTCTTGTATAACGCTCATATTGACCACTGACACCACTGTATGTAATGGTGTGCGTCTGCATTCTTACAGCTTTTCACATTTGCTAAGACACTAAACCCCATAGCCTAAACCAATTTATCAAATAAATTACTCCTTCTGCAAAACCTTAAACAAGTTCAGGCAGTTTAGACACTGTTTGCAGATCTCATGCACACTTTTTGCAAAACTCTAAACACACTCTCACTCACTAAGACACAACTTGCACTGTGATGAACTTGTGATGCAAAACCCTAAACACAAGAAAGCAAAAGTTAAGCACAACTGCAACACGGCTGTCATCATTTACACACAATTCAAAATTGTTCACACTTGTTTCTATATATGCGAATATACAACATATAAGCCAGTACAAAGTGCACAGATGGATCGAATGCATCCATTAATCTGAAAGGTAGAGGAAATGTGAATACGAGGTGGAGGAAGAGGAGGATGAGGAATAGTAAGACCAAGAACCAAGAGTTATTTCAGATGAAATCAGAGCTATACTGTGATAGACCATGTTCTTGTGTGTGTGTGTATATATTTATTATACATACATATATAGGTAACACTTTATAATAACCTTCATTAATAAATCATTAACAAAATTATGTAATGCTTACAGTTTTTCTCAATTGCTAACACACTATAACTGATTCTTTGGCACAATTTTCCAAACCATTCATACAGTTCCTGAAACAAAGACACGTTTCTCAAAACTTTTAACACATTTCACCTGTTTGCACACACGCTCCAATTTGCTCAGTGTTTTCAGCTAAACTCTACACAAGAACAGCATCATTTTGCACAGGTTTAACCATGTTCTCATTTAGAAAACACAAACACAATATAACTACTTCAAGAAATCACAAAATAAACTCAAACAGCACACATTTATCCATGTGTGAACATTACAGTTTTTGTTGATTGCTTTGGTACTAATTTCACAAGTAAGGTGTACTTTTTCAAAACTCTTAGTACAAAAATGCAAATTGATCACACTTGGAGCAAAAGTTAAGCACAACTGCAACACGGCTGTCATCATTTACACACAATTCAAAATTGTTCACACTTGTTTCTATATATGCGAATATACAACATATAAGCCAGTACAAAGTGCACAGATGGATCGAATGCATCCATTAATCTGAAAGGTAGAGGAAATGTGAATACGAGGTGGAGGAAGAGGAGGATGAGGAATAGTAAGACCAAGAACCAAGAGTTATTTCAGATGAAATCAGAGCTATACTGTGATAGACCATGTTCTTGTGTGTGTGTGTATATATTTATTATACATACATATATAGGTAACACTTTATAATAACCTTCATTAATAAATCATTAACAAAATTATGTAATGCTTACAGTTTTTCTCAATTGCTAACACACTATAACTGATTCTTTGGCACAATTTTCCAAACCATTCATACAGTTTCTGAAAAAAAGACACGTTTCTCAAAACTTTTAACACATTTCACCTGTTTGCACACACGCTCCAATTTGCTCAGTGTTTTCAGCTAAACTCTACACAAGAACAGCATCATTTTGCACAGGTTTAACCATGTTCTCATTTAGAAAACACAAACACAATATAACTACTTCAAGAAATCACAAAATAAACTCAAACAGCACACATTTATCCATGTGTGAACATTACAGTTTTTGTTGATTGCTTTGGTACTAATTTCACAAGTAAGGTGCTCTTAGTACAAAACTTTAAACTGATCACACTTGTAACACCACTAGTCATTCTTTCAAAACCTGATCTCATGATTTTCAAAACACAAGATCATTGTGATATGTATTGAGAACATTTGAATTAATCACCGAAACACAACAGTATGATCTTCTTTCAGTTTAGTACTTTTAACAATCAGTTCATTTAATAGAACACAATACAAGATACGTGTTTTAAATCGGCCTTAGTGCTGAAATTAGTATGCTACAGTACTGTAAAAGACAGATTACACAGTTTTCACATTAGGCAATACACTTACATTACCCAAATTTTACAGAATCTATAATTTCCATAATATCTATCTTATGTGTAATCAAGTGAAGGATCAATGAAGACATCCTCTCCAATCATATGGGCAAATTTGTTTTTATTTTTCAGATATAATTGTAACATAGGTTTACTTTCAATTATGAAATGTACACATTTAAATAAAACAAATTAACTTAATCAAATAAAAAAAACATAACATTTAGTGCACACACATTACATTAATTTGGATCAAGCCCGTGTTGATCATTTGGCCATAGATTCTCGTCCACATCACAATGAATGTCATCATTGTTCATGCACCTTGGAAAAAACCTTTTGGCATGGCGAATCCATGCTTGACATTGGTCTACACTGATGTCATCACATGCCTCATCCATGGCCTGAAGGAGGGTGGTGCGCTCAAGGGGTTGGCGATCATAGACCTTCCACCTCCATGCTGAGAAAAATTCCTCAGTAGGGTTGAGGAAAGGAGAATATGGAGGCAGGTAGAGGGTCATGAATCGGGGATGGGCCTGAAACCATGCTTGAACAACCTCTGCATGGTGGAACCTGACATTGTCCCACACAATTACATAGGTGACCCCTTCACCTTGACAGGCCGGCTCAATTTCATTGAGAAACTCAATGAGATGTGCAGCGTTATAGGAGCCAAGTAATGGCCTACGTCCTATGACACCATCTTCAGAGATAGCTGTGCACATGGAGATGTTTCCTCCACGTTGTCCAGGCACTTGGACAGTGGCCCATTGGCCGATGATGTTCCATCCATGGCGACGAGTTTTGGCCAGGTTAAAGCCCACTTCATCACCAAATATGTACTTGTGATGGTTCACATCAGCATCAAGCACCATCACCTGCTAAGAAATATATTTCTGTTCATTCTTTTTACAGTGTTGTTCTAATATACATATGAAGTAGGCGATGCATCAAATAGAATCAGTAATACAATATATAGTGCTGTACCTGAACATACTCAGCCCTCAGTTGTTTTACCCGGTCATTGTTTCTCTCAAAAGGCACCAGGTCAATGTGCTGCATTGATACCTGGTGCCTCTTCAAAAGGCGACCTATTGTTGGTAGGCTGATAGATGCCACATTGGCAAAGGTGTCATTATGCTCCTCAATTGCCTGCTTTATTTCTGACAGCCGTATATCATTCCTGGCTCTCACCATTTCCACCACTGCCCACTCCTGCTGGGCGGTCAGCATACGGCCACGGCCACCACTATGGGGTTTTCTGTCAATTCTAAGCATAGAACAGAGAGCATACTGTATTGACAAAGTAAAGTAAAGATTATACTGTAAGAATACTGTAACATGTTTGATGAATTTACATGCATTACAATTTACTGTAAATGTAATGGTAAATCATAGTATATATCCTCCACACTTACTGGTTTTCTTGGCGAAAAGTTCGGATGATAGAATTTACAGTTGATCTTTTTAGATTTGGATCGACTAATCTGGCAGCCTCTGCCATAGTAAGGCCTCGGTTCACCACATGATCAACGATGATGGCCCGGACTTCATTAGAGACAACAGTTCTGCCTCCCTCTCTCTGATGACCAACACTTTGACCTCTCTGTTGGTGCCCATGCCCACCTCTCTGACGGATCCTTTGTCCATGAGCTCTTCCTATTCCTTGCTGTCTATCCTGCTCCATGTTGAAATAAATTTCCAGTGTTTACACCCCCACTTTTATATATAGTGACCAATTGTGATTACCACTATGTGAAATCAATTAGCAATAATGAGTATTCATCATGTGTGGTTACATGTAATTTAGATGTTTGTACAAACACACATTTTATTTGTGTAGTTCTCGAAATCCATATACTGCATAGCTAACAAACCAATTTAAAATGTATAGGTTTACCAACCGGTTCAGTGATTAAGCATTAAGAGCAGTTGGATTAAGTGTTGGTCAAATGTATTTACTCAAATCAGAAGAGAAGGATATCAAAAGAATTGTGAGCATTGCATTGTGAAAGACAAGTACTTCATATGAAAGGTATTTCTTTGATGACACACTGATTAGGTGTGGTGAAAAATGAATGTGTAATGTTTGAAAAAACAACCTTTTTGATGATCTGCTTTGAGTTTTGTACTAACAGTTGTGAGGTTTTACCACATACTTGTGAAATTAGTACCAAAGCGATCAACAAAAACTGTAAGTAGTCAAACTGAATCTCAGCATGATATAAAAGGAGCACAGGTGACTATGTGATTTGGAAAATGAATCCTACTAGTGGGTGACAAAGAGGAAGAGGAGGGGAAAAGAAAACTGAAGGGGATGAGGTCAAAGGACATTTATTCCTGATGAAATACAGTGCTATAGTTGATCGTTTCTTGTGCATGAGGACAGCTGGCCTACAGACTCATCTACAGGCTTTCGATACTACTTACAGATCAAATATAATGACAGAACAGTAGCAGTACTTCAGATGAGAGAACCTTTACTTTTTATATATATGTAGAGTAAATACTGAAGCACAAGTTGTACACCCTCAAACTCATAACTGCTGAACTGATTTGTAGCCAAGTACAGTACTTCTTACATGTACTGTATTTTTGCAGAACTGAGAGATGACTCTATATTCTGTTGTGTTCATATGCAATTCTTTGGTATTTGACCTTTTTCTTTCTAGTGCTTTTCGTCTACTGTACTGTAAGATCTCTTTACAGCAGTGTCATGAAAATAATATTTTCTTACTGTAAAGCTTATTGTTTAATTTCACTGTATCTGCTATATTTACTGTAACATGTATCTGCTCTAATTATGTTGTATATTGTAATAGACATTGAGCAGTAAAATTATACCTGATTGCCAAAAGAAGGTTCTTGCAACAGTGTTATGAATTTATCTCATTAGTGTGTAAGACTATGTTGTAGTGTGTGTGTTTCTGAGGGCTTGTGTGTCATGTCTGAGGGCAAAGTTTGTTTTTTTCAGCAAAATTGAATAGTTTTGAGTGTAGAGCTTCATTTTGACCTGAAAATAGGAAGTATGGGGAATTGGGTGAGAAGTTATGGATTTGTGTTTAGAGTTTCGAGAAAAGGAGTCACAATAAAAAGAAAGAAATGTGTTTAAGCAATCGAGAGAAATTGTATTTCATATTTATTCTGACACTTTCAATGAATGAATGAATTAATTAATTAATTGATGAGTCTTTTTATAACAGTAAAATCTCTTGTCATTCAGTATTTATGTTTTACTGTATCACTTAAATAAAAATGTTATTTAAAAATGTTACAAATTTTTATTGTGTGTGTGTGTGTGTGTGTGTGTGTGTGTGTGTGTGTGTGTGTGTGTGTGAGTGAGTGAGTGAGGG
>NW_015540866.1:97833-99621 GCF_001515605.1 Sinocyclocheilus anshuiensis | reverse complement strand
AAATATAATGACAGAACAGTAGCAGTACTTCAGATGAGAGAACCTTTACTTTTTATATATATGTAGAGTAAATACTGAAGCACAAGTTGTACACCCTCAAACTCATAACTGCTGAACTGATTTGTAGCCAAGTACAGTACTTCTTACATGTACTGTATTTTTGCAGAACTGAGAGATGACTCTATATTCTGTTGTGTTCATATGCAATTCTTTGGTATTTGACCTTTTCCTTTCTAGTGCTTTTCATCTACTGTACTGTAAGATCTCTTTACAGCAGTGTAATGAAAAGAATATTTTCTTACTGTATTGTTTAATTTTTAATTTCACTGTATCTGCTATATTTACTGTAACATGTATCTGCTCTAATTATGTTGTAATAGACATTGCCAAAAGAAGGTTCTTGCAACAGTGTTATGAATTTATCTCATTAGTGTGTAAGACTATGTTGTAGTGTGTGTGTTTCTGAGGGCTTGTGTGTCATGTCTGAGGGCAAAGTTTGTTTTTTTTCAGCAAGGTTGAATAGTTTAGAGTGGAGAGCTTCATTTTGACCTGAAAATAGGAAGTATGGGGAATTGGGTGAGAAGTTATGGATTTGTGTTTAGAGTTTCGAGAAAAGGAGTCACAATTTCAAGAAATGTGTTTAAGCAATAGAGAAAAACTGTAATATATATTCACATATCTAAAAACGTGAAAGACAGATTGCTTACACACTAAAATTTAAAATAACACAGTTAGTGAAACCTTACACTCAAAGAGCAAAACCTCAGCCCAAATCTGCACAACTATAAGCACATTCTCAGCCTCCCACTTTTTGCAAAACATTACACACATTGTTTTGCAAGTTACTAAACACACTTCTCTACATTAGACACAGAAATCTAACATGAAGTCACTTCTTTGCCATTTGAAGGCACTGCTTTCCGAAATACTACACATATGAACTAATTGATCAAACACAGCCATCAGGTGTGCAGACACTTAGGTGCTTAACTGTAAACTCAACAATGAAGGTGTAAGCACTATAAAAAGGCAACAGGTGAGTTTTTGTCTTCAACGGAAATGAAAGGCAGTGGTGCAGGAAGAGGAAGAGGAATAGGGAGAAACATCTTTGGCCTCAGAGCTCTTTTGAATGTCCCGGGTCAACGTGGTGGTAACATCACAATATATGCTGCAATCATGCAGAATGGGGTCCTCCACCGGCATGCCATAATAGGTCCTTACAACATCGACCACATACTCACGTTTTTAGACAGACTAAGTGTTGGACAGACTAGGTATCTGGTTCCATTATTCCAGTACCTTCCACAACACTCTCCCTTCCTTTCCTTTTTCCCTTCTGCATGGCAGTGGAAGGTTTATGACCTCCGACCCTATGTTCAAGCTATGGAGGAGGCCTGTGACCTAACAGATGCAGAGTCTGTGTAAGGATGGATTCGCCATTCGAGAAGATTCTTGTCAGCGGAGAAGGACATTGACTGTGATATGTGATGTTCTGATTTTCAGTGCAAAATGCAGCCTAATTGCAATCATGTACTGAAGGATTTTACAATGTGGTGAGAAATAAATATTTTCATGAATGTGCAGTACTTGCCTCATGTGTTGTGTTTAGTCAATATATTCATGTGCTTTAACAATATCTAAAAAAAAATGTATAAAAAATAGAAATGTCACAAGTGTTTAAGATTGTGCACAGCAGTGTCTAAGTGGTTCAAAGAGAATCCAACTGTATGAACCATATTTGTGCCATATGGTACCAAAATTGGGATTTGTTAAATTATTGTAGTTTTG
>NW_015540866.1:86870-97068 GCF_001515605.1 Sinocyclocheilus anshuiensis | reverse complement strand
AATTGATCAAACACGGCCATCAGGTGTGCAGACACTTAGGTGCTTAACTGTAAACTCAACAATGAAGGTGTAAGCACTATAAAAAGGCAACAGGTGAGTTTTTGTCTTCAACGGAAATGAAAGGCAGTGGTGCAGGAAGAGGAAGAGGAATAGGGAGAAACATCTTTGTCCTCAGAGCTCTTTTGAATGTCCCGGGTCAACGTGGTGGTAACATCACAATATATGCTGCAATCATGCAGAATGGGGTCCTCCACCGGCATGCCATAATAGGTCCTTACAACATCGACCACATACTCACGTTTTTAGACAGACTAAGTGTTGGACAGACTAGGTATCTGGTTCCATTATTCCAGTACCTTCCACAACACTCTCCCTTCCTTTCCTTTTTCCCTTCTGCATGGCAGTGGAAGGTTTATGACCTCCGACCCTATGTTCAAGCTATGGAGGAGGCCTGTGACCTAACAGATGCAGAGTCTGTGTAAGGATGGATTCGCCATTCGAGAAGATTCTTGTCAGCGGAGAAGGACATTGACTGTGATATGTGATGTTCTGATTTTCAGTGCAAAATGCAGCCTAATTGCAATCATGTACTGAAGGATTTTACAATGTGGTGAGAAATTAATATTTTCATGAATGTGCAGTACTTGCCTCATGTGTTGTGTTTAGTCAATATATTCATGTGCTTTAACAATATCTAAAAAAAAATGTATAAAAAATAGAAATGTCACAAGTGTTTAAGATTGTGCACAGCAGTGTCTAAGTGGTTCAAACAGAATCCAACTGTATGAACCATGTGTGTGCCATATGGTACCAAAATTGGATTTTGTTAAATTATTGTAAAGTTTTGAATGAAGTGCTTCGTTTTGCAAAAGATCTGAGAGGTTCTGATACTTGTGTGTGTGTGTGTGTGGATGTGTGAATTGTGTGTAGTGTTTTGACAAAATTAGCTTTGTTTTTAAAATTGTGCCTAAGCAATCGTAAAAAACTGTAAAATAATATTAATGCATGGGTTTCCATATCACTTCCAATACTTTTGTTTAATGTTTGTGCCAAAACACCTCTTATAATTCCTTCTGGCCTGTGTCACACGATGATTCACAGCACATAATGGCTTTCCAGTGGAATCACACAGCAAACACAGATGCATACGCTGAAATGTGCAGATACATTAAAAAATAGAAAGAAATCTTTATCCTTCTTATGTTGATGGTATTTTATTTTATTTTATAATGAATTATTTTATTACATAAAATACTTTTACACTTATTGGTATAAACATTTTTATTTAATTGTGCTCAAATTTGCTTTTGTAATAATATGTTATTAATGGCCAGTAGCTATCATATGGATAAAATTATCCTTTGAGTATAATGATCTTTTTTGTAAAAATTATATCTTTTTTAAATAATCAGTATAGGTATTGTTAAAATTGTAACAAAATGTACTGTTATCATATTGAATTTTAAAACTAGTGTGCCTATCCCTAAAAGTGAAGATCAGGGTTTTTAAAAAGTCGCAGTGTCTGATTTATCAATCCTGCACTGGGTTTCTCTGACATGTGAGCACACCTGAACATGCTGGTTGAACAAATTCATCAGAGATGTTTGCCTGGTGAGCTCGATGGCCATGCAGGTCCACCCATGCTAATCAGAAAAAAAGCATAAAGCAGCCTAGAGTAGCATGAACATTCATGCAGGTCTAAGATGGTCTTAAAGGAAAGCATGGCCCTATGAAACTGTCATTTTATATCTGATGGAACAATTTCAGGCCCTCCTGAGGATTCATGTCCAACTGGCCGATAATTCCTCTTCTAGAGTGGGCCAAAAAATATACAATGTCAAGGACACATTCCTGGACTCAGAAACATCATCCGTCTCGCCGCCTCATGGCATACCTGACCAAAACACGTCTTGGCTTCCCCTCTCTGGAGAGCCGCGGTGACGTCGGTGAAAAATAAATAAAAACAGTATATGGAGATGAAGAACTGCAGTCCCTTTATGTCTGTAGACAGACTCGTAGTTCTGCAAATCTGCAGTTATGTGATTAGGCAAAGGAAATAATAAAGCAATTTTGCATATAACTTGTCTTACCTCCTTCCTCTGAAATATCTAAAGCTGACAGGCCTTGGAAAGGACAAAAAGTACTGCGAAAGTTTGTGAACTTTTTGTTGGCTTGATAAAGTTTTGTTTCAGAATTCTGGAAACCTGACCAATATTTATTCATCCTCAAGACACAGTTCACTGGGTTTGTTAGCTTTGCTTCAAGCAGTAGGAAAGGAGCCAGCAGTAGCAAATTACTGAAATACTGTGGTGATGAAAGACAAAAACTGAGGTACAAGCAAATGAAGCAGAGCATTGGTGTACACAATAAGGACATACATCATTTGTTCTACATGGAGCCGTTACCCAAGTTAGAAGTTGTGTTACGTTCTGTACAAACCACCAGCACACAGTGGACTTCTGAAACGAAGAGCCAAAATCCCGTCTCTGCGTTCGCTTGCTGTTTGCATGGTTTATGGGTTAGATGCATATGGAACACCATTTTCCTTACACTATCAGCTACCAATCCTATAGCATTTATATCATCATTTATATTATCACATTATTTATTAAAACCACATCAATTTTTTAAACATTTTTTATATTGACTAAAAAACAATAACTACACCACTCATTGTGAATGTGTAGCAATGCTTGCTTGTCTTATGTTTCACAAATTGACATGAACAAGTGTTATTTCAGTATAATTTGTGGTTTACATACGGTTTCATCAAATGTTCTGTAATATGTTGAAAAGGCTCCAGGTCCAAACATATAGTCCATATGCTCCAGCTTCTCAATTCAAACAAACAGTAAGGACGAGTGGACGCAGGCCTGTCTCTGGATACGAGGCCGAGTGCGTGTTCGCATGCATCACTGTACCGTTCTCCTGCCAAGCATGAGAAAAACATTTCCTCGCCATTCCAAGACTCTGACCTCTTTTGTACGAGGCGGATTACTGCAGCTCAGAGAGGAGACCGGGGGGTGAGGTTACCCCGAAAACATGGGAAAATCAGGTCAAGCATGGAGAACGTTACCAACTGTCGTCATCTCCTGTCTGTCAGAGTCATCCGCCCCAAAACACGGTACACTGAGAAATGATCCTCATAAAGCGTCCGTCCAGTCACGACTTGGTTGTCTACCAAGACATTAGGGTTGTTTTCAGCTTTGAGCCTGGGCCAGGATGACATTGCACGTGTTCTCATCGTATTCCACTCAGTCATTATCCACTTGGCCGTGGACATTTTTACGGCAGACCGCAAGTGTTTTCGGAGCATATGGATAGTGTCGGCCACACAAATGTGTGTATGAAAATCTGACAACCTTTCCTGGGCGATACATCTCTCATAGACGCAAGCATTTCAAACACCTTCTTGTTTAAGTCTTGGGTCTGACAGGGTGTTTGCCGCAGTCACAGAGGCTTGTGAAATATTATGTTCATTTTTTATCGGCAAATGTCAAAAAAACGATCGTCTGCATTTATCATGATTACAAATATACGGTCTCGACCGTGCACCATCAATCACAGCGCCGTGTCCGCTCGTTCTTCTCAGAAAGGGCTAAACAGCATCTACCATTCAGATGTGTAAGTGAAGCAGCTGCTTTGCCATCAAAAGGAGAGAAAGGCGTCGTTAAGCGAAGCGTGTCCCGCATCAATCGAAAAGAGTTCAGCCTGCCAATTCGGCTACGTAAAGCGTCTGCCATTCTGCGGGGAAACCCGATCTTAACCCTGACACATCAGCGTGTGATCTGTGATGTTTGGCCCAGAGAACACAGCGGCTCAATCTCCGAGTGCCTGTCTAGCTGCCACGAGACGTGGTTTACTCATGAAATCACCGCCATCAGCTTCGGTACTACACATGGAATCTGGAAGACCTGCTTCGTTCTTACACAAGTCAAGCCTTTTGTATTATCACTTGCAGCTTTGTTTTGTCCATTAATCCTGAAGAGCTCTTAATGGTTATAAGAAGCAAGACAGTTTGGATGGAATAATAATGGCGCTCCATGCGAATATACCTCCAACCAACTCCGTCCACTACATTGAGCATAATATTTACAAAGATATTCCGCCACATGAAATCTGGTCATCAAAATCTGGTATTAAAATGTAACTGAACCATGGAAGTAAACAAAGTTTCAGCATTTTGAAAAAATGTCAACAAAGGCATCACATAAAGTTATTTACAGTTCAGCATTGACAAAGCTGATAATCAAATGCAAATGAGTGACACTGGCATCTTTCTACATACAGCCAGATTTGATTGCTTTCATTGACATGCAAGATTCTCAAATCATTCTGGAGAACATGATGTGATGTCCCTGTGCGCCGTGACTTGTTTGTTTCCCTTTCTATTTAAGCAGTTTCAAATTGTTATGCTAATAATACCTTTAGCAGTTTTTTTGTGTACAAAAAAAGAGCCAAGCAAAAGGATAACCAGAGAAACATGATATTAGTGACAAATATTCTGGGATTAGTTCACCCAAAAAAAGGAAATTCTGTTATTATTTGCTCACCGTATGTGATTTATAAACTGTGTGGCTCAATGTGAGCAAAAGAGATTTAAGAAAATACAAAAGAGTTCTCACAGAACATTCACGCTTATATTTCTGTGAATGGGGTCTGTTGCTTTTGAGGTCTGAAATTGACAAAAAGCTCAGTGAAAGTAGTCCATATGACTTCCGAAGTCACGCCATAACTTCTGTCAAATCTCATTCATGTTTCTGCATAGTCAAATGTGATGCATGGCAATCCGTATAGAGTCGTATTGCGTCATATCTTAACTCACCACGTATGAATGTACTCAAATGAGACTTAAAGGCTATGACAGAGGGAAGGATTTTCAATAAATAACGAGTAAATATCAGTCTGTTTCAGTTGTACAGACTATGGTATTGATATGGTGCTTGCTTGGTTCATTTGTAATGCACTTTCAATGGATGGAAAAGAGCAGTGTGAACATTCTTCGAAACATCCTCTGTGTTTCAAAGCAGGAAAGAAAGTAATGTGGGTTTGGAGCAACCTGAGGGTATGTAAATGGTGAGACAGTATTAATTGTGGGGGAATTATACCTTGAAAAAGAACATTCAAACTGCATACGACCTGTTAAAGTCCACTGCAGTGAAATTTTATCACAAAATTATTGTGTATCTTAAAATGTAGCCTTCCTTTTAAAAGTTTTATGCCTTGGCATGGCATTTGTTGACAGAGACGCTGTCCTCTGGTCTATTAAAAGTCATTGGTTTTATGTCACCGTTCACCTTACCATGAGGTCTTGGACAAACAAATGAAATCTTACAGTGTCCTCAACTGAAAGCCTGTTATTGTTTTTGGCTTGGTTGACTATGACAGAACATGAGCTGTACAGCCACACCGTGTCATGAGCAAACCTTTTATGATTTATTACATGCTCCACTTTTCCATTCGACATTTGCCTTATGATTAAACTGCACCTTGTTCTTCTGGGGCGCCAGTGTCATACGTATCCAGCGGGTTGATGTATGTTTGTGTTCTTTGGTGTTTTCAGACAACAGATTTGGTTCATTTTTAGACCTTTGGACACAGATGAGGAGGAAGATGGATGTCTCTGATTCTGATGCGTGTGTGCCATGCTCTGCAGTTCTGTGTCAGAATCCTCTGATGGATATTCAAAATAAGCCAAAGCAGATAAGCTCTTTTGGCCAAAGCCTGCTGACATTGTCTGGAAGCTTGGTTACTTGAGACGTTGTCAACCCCATATTGCCAGTCCACTGGCTTTAAAAGCACACAATTTTCACTTTATGAAAGTCAAACGAACCCAACAGACAAATCCGTCTCGAGCTCTTTGTTCTGAAGGGTAATTCAGTTTTAAACAGGAAATTCTGGAAGTTCCTGTCACCTTCAGAAACTCTGACTCCATTCCAAGCACGTTCCATTGTTTAAAAATAATGACTGGAAAATAAAAAGAAACACACGAGTGCTCCTTAGAGGTGCTTTGTTGAACTAATGAAGGCTTAGACACGGAGCTGAGCTGCATTTAGTTGTCAGTTCCTCTGAACTTTGGAAATCATAAACCTACAGATACAGCACACTCTTGAACAAGTGAAATCAGCAAACAGAGCCGTTCACACAAGACATGTTTTTGCATTAAAAACATATAGATGCAGTGCAATGAAACAGGGGGTCTCCAGATGGTTCAAAGTTTAAATTGAACTGCTTTTAATTTGATAGAGTCTCTTACAGATTCATCACTCATGCCGTCTGTTTAGTGCATGTTAAAATATTCACACAAGAACGCATACTTTGTGAATGCTACCTTGGGCATAAGTGCACTTGAGCATTCTTTGTAAAACATTAGTAAAACATTCTTTTTTTTCTAGAATATGTGAGTAGTTCCTGCCTGTGAAAAACTCAGTGGTTACTATGGTGTTCTAAGTCAACAAGTAGTGTTGCTAGGTGCTTGACTAGTAGCTCAAGAGCCCACTCCAGTGTTTCTATGCAAAAGCGAATCGCTGCATTTTCACGTCGCAAATTACAAAAAACTGTGCATTCTGGCAGTGAGTTAAACAATTAATAATAATTTATAGTAATAATAAACTATGACCAAACTCCACACACAAAGTTGACATGACATTTATATTTACATAATGAAATATAATCATATTTATTCTAAATTTTTATGTAAAATACAACATTAAATCTTTTGCCGTTAAGTTTGCATGATAGGACATTCCGGTGTTTGGCTCCTTCGTAATTTATTGTTCTGAACAATTATCCTACAAAACAAAAACATACGGGTTTTAGATGGGTAAACATACTGTAAGCCTCAACACTTGGCACACAAACCTCAAGAACGGTGATGATCAGCATGTTAAAAAAGAGCTCTTTACATCACAACACATTCACAATTCACAAACCCTCAATTTAGCTATATGAAATTCTATGTTCAGACAACTGTGTTTGAATAGCTGAAACAACATATGGGGCAATTATGTTGGTCTGACCCGGGCTTTCATGTAGTTTCAAGAAAACTGCATTCCTTAGTATTTGAGACTCAAAATGTTTCACAAACTGGAAAAATATGTAGTTGCATATTAAAGTTTACAGTGTTGGATCTAACTAATCACATCAATGCATTAGTACTGTACTTTGTGAAGCACACTGACATGATGCTGTTACATTTTCTCATTTTATTGCACGGTGTATATGAATACAGTCATTCGGTATGTAATGTAAAATTGATTTTGCACCTCTTAAAAAGTATATATCATTTATCCTAATAAGATCATAAATATAGTTTATGTAGACAACCTTTGTTATGTGTAGGCCTATTCTGTTCTGTTTGGCTTTATTCTGGTTTTTCTTGTTTGACCTACTTTCCTTTGTTTTCCCACCACTAGTTTATCTTTACTCATTGATTTGATTAGTGTCTGCACCTGTTTGATTGGTTTGTTTCAGTGTATTTAAGTCCTGTGCTTTCTTCTGTTCATTGTCAGTTCTTGTTGAATGTAACCAAGTTATTCTGTTCTGATCCAGTTTGTGTAAATGAGACTGCATTGCTACACCTAGATTCATCACCTCACCCTAATTTGCAACCAGTTTGTGACAAACAGCATATCCAGCCAATTATTATATTGTGTAAATAAAGTAATTATTGTGATGTGTGATCTAGGTTTTAATGTAGTTGTTTAGTTGTGTGATTAAACTCCAGTGTGCTTTATTTCCTAAACAATCAAAACCCTGATGCAGTATGTCATAGCGGCAGCTGTAAGGAATCACTTCAGAAAGAGAGCGCAAATGCCTCATCTGTCATCGGTACTGCTGTCTGTTGCCTAATTAGCATTTTCGCATCACGGCGTGCACTGATCGCGGCTATGACATCATGACCATCACAGGCTCCAACACACGGTGTATTCGGCACATGACTCAAGAATCCATCTTTCATATTACGCCACACATTTACACATTTCCCGCTTGGATCCTTGTTTCCAAATAAACAGAGGCGCGGGGCAGGCCATGGTCTGAGCGTCATGAGCTCACCCTTCCCTGAGATCATCGCATTCAGTTTGACATCCGTAACGTTCCACAGGAGTGTCGACAGAGCGCTTTCAACTCAGGAACCGGAGAATTATGCACTTATGATGCGTAAACACTTCGGCTGGACACGTAAACACACTTGCCATCATTTTGAACATTGCTCTATTGCTGAAAAACAGCTGTGGTCGTCTTAGCTTTTATGCCATCATGCCTGCACATGTGCACTTTTGCATATTCAAAAATTCAAGAATTAATGGCATTGTGGCTCTGCTTTGAGGAGCCGGTTTTTACAGGAAATGCAAATGAGATTTCAGAGTTTCGGTCAAGGGTCAGATTGCATTAATGAATTCAGAAGAGTTGGAATATACAGCAGCATTGAAAGCTCCAATCACCTTTGACACGATTATCGGGTTGACTTGTGCAGGGTCTCATCCTCCTGAGTGTCCGGCATATGCCCACTTTATGTGCTAGTATGCTATTCTGACTCTTACATATCAGCACAACTGCACTGTGTTTGATCAGTGAGAATGATGCATGAGTAAAAGTAATATCGCCATGACTTGGCGGAGAATTGCTTTTCCACAGACTGTAGGTGCAAGTTAGCCAAGTATGTTTGTTCTGAAATTGTAGCATTCCCCATCTGTCCACAGGCTGTCAATGGCCCCAAATTGTTTCCAGAGACATGGCCTTTTAAAGCTCAAAGTGTTGTTCCCTGAACTGGGTTAATCTAGAGCTTGACCGCTCACATGTTTTTGAACCGTTCCCACCAGCTAGAAACCATGCGAATGCAAGACATAATCATTGGGATTATGATTACAATCTTCCAATTGTTATTGAAAATAAAAGTAAAATGGACTGCAGATCCTTTATTATAAGAGACTGGAGCTTTGCCTGAGAGTTTATTCAAAGCCAGCGCTTGACCCTTCTAGCAAAAATACTTTTTTGAAACACTGTGCATGTATGTTGTAGACAATACAGTCGAAAGAAATACTGTTTTCCAAATTGGAAACATATTTTCTTTAAACCTTTAAATTGCAAAATATATTAGAAAATGTACTTTCAGGTCAAAGAAAATGTAAAAACGATATTTCCACTATAAAAACCCTTTTTTTTAATATGGGGGAGACAAGGGATGGTTGTAATATCGAAACTGAAACATAACAGAGGCCTTTTCCAGATTGTTTGTGTCAATCAAATAAAATGGTTTGTTTGTTTTATTTAAAATGCATGAAATGAAATGTGGTGGGTTTTGGGAAAAGAGTTGAAGGCACTGTAAATCACTTTGGAAACTATTTTCTATTCTTGTTGAAATGCATTTGATATTTATCTTGATTTTTAAAAATACAATATTATACCATATATGTTATGATAAATATTAACAATATATTTTCCTTATATTTTGGACTTATCTTTATAAATTTTAAAATACACCCACTTTTTGCTGTACATTACATGGCATTCAGTCAGTCTGCATTTTCCAGTCTTCTCCAGGCCTTCAAATCCTCATGACAGGCAGTTTAGGGCTAGACATGTTAATAAACCTCACGGGTAATTACTGCGTTTCACCATAACACCTTTCCTGGTTTTTGTGAATGAATGCCAGCATGTAATGTGTGTTTTTAAAACAAAAGTCAAGACATGTTTAGCTTTTAACTCAGAGTTACATACAGGATTTAATGTGGGTAAACATCTAATATGTTGTTTATAGACCACTCATATTCATATTTCCATTTCTTCATTTATTCTCATCAGCTGTTACTGAAAAAATGTCCACAAGCTGTGCATGAAATTGTGCACAAACCTCATCAGCACAGATCCTTCTCAAATACCATGCATAATTCACACACATAATTCACACACCGTTACATTAACGACCATACAATTTTAATCAATCTTTATAAAATGGCGAAGCCCCCAAAGCCTAGGCCAATTAATTCCGACACTAGACATCGTAAGGAGTGGAAAAGTATTTCTAACACACCTCGTTCTCCATCATTTAAATGGATCGCTTCTGCTGATATGTTGTGAAGGTATCGAGAGTGAGGAAAACGCTAAAAGCCCTCGATTCAGAAGATGGAGCAGTAAGCAGGTGACTGCAGGCATGGGGCATTCAATCTCGCCAATGAGACCTGCGAAGGCCTCGTTG
>NW_015540866.1:70755-86860 GCF_001515605.1 Sinocyclocheilus anshuiensis | reverse complement strand
CCCTACATGGCTGACACTGTTGCTTTAAGAGCTGATAACAGTCCACATTAGCTGGTCCCGGCCAAGCAAAGCAAAGAGGAAACAGAATATGTCGACTGACAGCCAAATGACTCTGGAGGGGTGTGGGACGTGTCGAAGATCCACCCGAAATGCTTGAGGAGGTAAAAGACGCCTTTTTAAAAATGACCCTCGGCTCACGCTCCTTAATGGATGGCCATCCTGCTTTTTCCTGGGCTCTTCAGAAGACTTATTAGAGCAGATGTTTGCACAGCTGCCGCTGTCAAAGGTAGAGTCTGGACCACTGCCTCACTTCTACAGTGAATGAGGAATGAGCCTCACACATCACCCTCAGCTTCTTGTGAAACGCTCTCGCCTCGTTTCCAATGGTTCATGGATTGGTTTTGATGTTGGCCGATGAGCCAGAAATTCTGAGATGCTTTGCAACTCCTAATTATCTTGTTGACAAAATTTGGGACTTCTATAAAGCGACATGGAAGATCTTAGTGGCCAAGAATGACAAGTGTGCTTCAGTTATTTGAATCCCTACATTTATTTTCCCATACTTGTTTCTAGCAACTTATCAGTCAAAGAAAACTAACACATCCTTTCATTTGCAAAGTTAGATTTGAAAGCACTGAGAGAAGCATCCTATCTAATGCTTAATCTTATTACAGGTTAAACAATACATCTGTTTAAGAATAGTTGACTGTACTTATCTAATCAGTAGTGACACTACGACTATTGCTCATACTTGAAGTTTGTGTGAACACAGGAACATAACTCCATGAATGATTTCTCAAATAATGCGGCTTGAAGAGGAAAGGCATGATGTTACTTCTGTGATGTTCAGGAACACAGGGCAGAAACCTGTCAGAAAAACTCTTCTCTCTGCCACAATTACCCGTTTACTACTTTTATCTTTTTCCCATCACATTAATTAATCAGAAGAAAGCGCAATCCTTTCTTTATCTATTTTACTTGGGTCACACATTCAAAAAATAATAAGAAATTAATTTGAAATATGAAGGGAACAGGGATATCAGTCTGTCCAGTTAGGAAGCAGAAGTGATTGTAAATCAGTTTCTGGAGAGACAACAGCAAGACAAAACCCAAAAAGGGAATGGTTTGCAGGTGGTGGCCACAGATATTGCTCTCTCCTTATCCTTCCTGACCAATTTGTCTCTAGATTTGTGTTCTGTTAGGGTTCTTCTCAATCCTTGTAGCAGTACCTGCAGCCCAATCAGGTTGCACAGGTGATTCAACTCCTCCAGAATGGCACATCCATACGTGCACAAGGAGGTTTGGTGTGTCTCCCAGCACAGTCTCAAGAGCATGAGGAGATACCGGGAGACACTACATTACACTAGTAGAGCTGGACAGGGCCATAGAAGGGCAACAGCCCATCAGCAGTACCAGTATCTGCTCCTTTTTGTAAGGAGGAACCGGAGGAGCACTGCAAGAGCCCTACAAAATGACCTCTAGCAGGATACTGGTGTGCATGTTACTGACCAAACGGTTAGAAACAGACTCCATGAGGATGGCTTGAGGGCCTGATGTCCTGTAGTGGGACCTGTGCTAACAGTCCAGCTCCATGCAGCTCGATTGGCATTTGCCAGAGAATGCCAAAATTGGCAAGTCCACCACTGGTTCTCTTCATGGATGAGAGCAGGTTCACACTGAGCAGATGTGACAGATGTGGAAGAGTCTGGAGATGCTGTGGGGAACGTTATGCTGTCTGAAACATCATCCAGCGTGAGCAGTTTGAAGGTGGGTCAGTGATGGTCTGGGGAAGAATATCTTTGGAGGGTCACCAATAGTACCCTTACTGCTATTATGTCCCGGGATGAAATCCTCAGAGCCGCTGTCAGACCTTACGCTGGGGCAGTGGGCCCTGGGTTCCTCCTTTTAAATGACAATGCCCGGCCTCATGTGGCCAGAGTGTGTAGGCAGTTTCTGAATGATGAAGGCAGTGATGTCATTGACTGGCCCTCATGTTCCCCAGAGCTCAATCCAATTGAGAACCTCTGGGGCATTATGTATTAGAGCATCCAACGCTTCTAATTAGCACCACAGACTGTCCAGGAGCTCACTGATGTCCTGATCCAGATCTGGCAGCAGATCCTTCAGGACACCATCCACCAACTAATTAGGATCACATTGTCAGGAGTGCATAAAGGCACATAGGGGTCATACACACTACTGACTTACATTATGAGTGGCTTTGATGAAATTCAATGAAACTTTCAATTGTTTGATGAAACGTTCAATTGTTTACTTTGATTTTTGGTGTGATTGTGAAGGCCTCTGTATGTTGAAGATTTTGGTTTCCATTGACCATTGTCATATCATTGTGTTTTCAACGAATTACACAAGGTATATACAGTAAGTGTAGATAAACCCAAGTGTGACTTAAGTGTTACCTTAACTTTTTTAAGCAGTGCATTTTATCTGAATCAATGATTAAGCAAGTTTGTAACACCTGCATGCAACATCTTGTCAGTGAAATAGCTCTCAGTGGCCAAAAACCATGTTGTATATTTTCGTACGATCTGAGTACACCCCACTCACAGTAATGTTTAGGGGTTGAGGTTAAAGGGAAACCTTCATGCTTATCTTTTTTTTTCTTCTAAACATAGTACATTTTTGTACAAATTCATACTAAATCACCACCATGTAAATAACGTCTCCAGGTTACGCATGTAACCATGGTTCCCTGAGGGAACGAGACGCGGCATCGAAACGCTTTGGGAACGAGCATGCCCCTCGCGGCCAGACTTACAAATCCCTGCCTAGAGTGGAAGAGCACAGCTAAGGCAAGAGAAAGGAGCCAGGAGTGGCTCAGAATGCAGGTAGCACCTGACAATGTAGGTGGGGACATCTCGAAGCGTCCCGAAGGCCAACTTCAGAAGGAGTGAGCCTTGACCCCCAAAGGAGAGGGGAGATCAGAGGACTCGAGGCTATGGAATAGCATCCTGATGCACCGCTTAGCATAAGCTTCTTTGGCCAGAGGCCTCAGCCTCAGTGCACCGTGGAGGAAACGTGTAACTAGGGGGTGTCTGCCCACTGACTGGCCACCGATTGGAGCGTGGTAGGCCGCAACGGCCGCCACGTGGACTTCAAGGTGGAGTGGGTCAACCCTGCAGAGAATCGTGCCTGCAGGAACTCCAGCTCTGTACCAACTGGGCAGTAAACTGGGTCGAGCTGGCAGTCTCCGCACCAAGAAGTGAAAAGCTTCCACTTCAGGGCATGCAGTTTCCTCGTAGAGGGATTGGACTCGGTTGAGAGACCGGAAGCTGCGAGTTGTGCCCCGTGAGGGGCCATACCCATGCTTCCACAGCTCCGGGCGGGGGTGAAGATAGTACCCTCAACTCCGGGCGGGGATGAAATATCGTGCCCCCTGCCTGTGAGAGGAGATCCCTCCTGACGAGAATCTCCCATGGAGAGCCGTCGAGAAGGGAAATCAGGTCCAAGAACCATACTCAGCCCACCCCGTCCCGGTGCATTCTCTCCAGAACTCCTTGGAGCAGAGCGATCGGGGGAAAGGCGTACAGATGAAGCCTCAATGGATGAGTCAGAGAGAACCAGAGGGGACAGTGTGATGTCTCTCGAGTCGCAAACAGGTCCACCTGAGCCTGGCCAAAAATTCTCCATACCCCGGGCCTCGGCCCCTGCCTCGACAGGATGCCTGCTCCCATAATGAGAATCCCAGGAATGTGTACTGCTCTCAGTGAGAGGAGTTTGACCTGGGACCACACAAGGATCTGGTGCACCTGCCTGTAAAGGGGGTGCAAACGCAGACCTCCCTGGTGGTTGATATAAGAGACATAACACATGGCGACCTCTTAGGTCTGGGAGAAAGTGTTTCAAAGCTAGAAACACAGCCAGCATCTCCAGGCAGTTGAAGTGCCACATAAGATGGCGGCTGCTCCACAGACCGCGGGCTGAGTGGCCACTCATGACCACTCCTCAACTGGTGAGGGACGCGTCCGTCGCTAGCATTACGCGGCGACAAGGAGCTCCCAGCACCGAGCCCTGAGCCAAGAACCAAGGTTTCCTCCACATGTCTAAAGCACGTAGGCATTGCCACATGACCTTGAGCATGCGAAGCGGGTTTCCCCTCGGGGAGAACCCCTTGGTCTTGAGCCATCACTGTAGGGGTCTCATGTACAGCAGGCCAAAAGGTATCACGTTGGACGCAGCTGCCATCAGACCCAGCAGTTTCTGGAACTGTTGACAGTGAGTGACCGGCCTTCTCTCACTCTCGCGACTGCAGTGAGGATCGAGCAGGAGACAGACGTGCCTGCGTCATGGTCGAATCCCACACCACGTCCAGATAAGTGGTTCTCTGTACTGGAGAAAGCACACTTTTCTTGGCATTAAGTCTTAACCCCAGCTCTTTCATGTGCGCGAGAACGACATCTCGATGCCGAACCGCCATCTGCTCTGATTGAGCTAGTATCAACCAGTCATCGATGTGGTTGAGTACGTGGATGCCCTGGAGTCACAGAGGAGCCAGAGCAGCATCCACACACTTCGTGAAAGTGCGGGGTGAGAGTGCAAGGCCGAACAGAAGAATCCGGTAAGCTTTTGCCCCCAAAAGCAAACCTCAGGAACATCCATCCTTCTTTGAAACGATGAAGTACCGGCTGTAGAACCCAGACTGTCTGTCGAGAGGAGGGACCACCTCGATGGCCTCCTTCCTCAAGAGAGTGTTAACTTCTTGTTCCATTACCAGAGACTGCTCGGGGCCCACCAGAGTGGGAATGACCCCGTTGAAAACGAGGCGGAGGAGAACCAAACTGATTCGGTAGCCTCTTTCTACAGTGTGCAGGACCCATGAGACACATTTGGCAGAAGTTTCCACGCTGCCAAAAAGGTCTACTAAGGGAATCAGTCTCTCAAGAATGACCTCTGGTGTAATCAAAGCAGCTAGGTCGGTGCCCTGAAGCGGCGAACCGGCAGGGGACAGCCGAACTAGGTGCTCTAGAAACCTCGGAAGAGGTAGTGAGCCTCTTTGTACCGCTACATTTCCGGGCGGTGACTGAGAGAAGTGCTCGCCGGAGACCGCTGCGCCCTAAAGCACCGTAGGTGGCAGGGTTGGCAGAATGATCTCCTGATGGCACTGAGGAGAGACGGTCACCGTATAAATGAGGTGTACACCGCTCTTCCCCAGAGGGGCCTGCCCTTCGAAGTCCTGAGCCATGGTAACAGGACTCTCTTAGCTGAAGTCTCCTATTGAAAATGACGGTCCTCAGACACGCGTCATCTTCTTGGAAGACTAGACTAATAGAACCAGAGCCTGCTCGGGGCAGGACCCAATGAGACACTCTTGGCAGGGGCTCCCACACCGCCAGGTGACCTACTAAGGGAACCAGTCTCTCGAGACTGGCCTCTGGTGCACTTATAGCAGCTAGGTCGGTGCCCTGAAGTGGCGGACCGGCAGGGAATGGCCGAACTAGCTGCTCTAGAAACCTCCGATGAGGTAGCGAGCCTCTTAGTACCGCTACGTTTCCGGGCGGTGACTGAGAGACGTGCTCGCCGGAGACAGCTGCGCCCTGAAGCACCCAGATCGATCTCCTGAGAGCACTGAGGAGAGACGGGCACCGTATAATGAGGTGTACACTGCTCTTCCCCAGAGGGGGCCGGCCCTCAGAAGTCCTGGGCCCTAGGCGTCAGGACGTTTTAGTCGAAGACTATCCAGCGAGAATGACGGTCCGCAGATCTGCCTTCTCCAACCCGTCCGCCTGATCATGTGCGATCCCCGCGATCTCAATGGCCTCCATGCCTCAGCAGCAGCAGGACCGGAACCACAAGATCACAGGCACGGACACACTCCTTGGAGCATGCCCGGCAAGAGTGGAGCGTTTAACAGCGGGAAAAGCACAATCAGCCCCCTCTCTTTTTTCCCGAGAATTGACTGCGTGAGCTCCGCTCCCCAGTAATGCTGCTCATTATAATAGCGTCTCATTATAATATTAGGCATAATATGCGTGTGTAACTGATGCTTGCGTAACTGATGCTTGTGCAACTGGCGAGCTCATCGACGCCCTCCATATCAACCTCCTCGGAGGAAGACAGGCAGAGCGTCAAGCCCTCTCCCTGGGGGGAAGAACCGCAGCACGGGCTTCCAAACCAGTCTGGAAAACTTGGAACAGTGGTGAACCTTCCCAGGAGTGGCCGGCCTACCAAAATTACTCCAAGAGTGCAACGACGACTCATCCAGGAGGTCATAAAAGAACCCAGAACAACATCTAAATAACTGCAGGCCTCACTTCCCTCAATTAAGGTCAGGTTCATGATTCAACAACAAGAAAGAGACTGGGCAAATATTGCATCCATGGGAGAGTTCCAAGGCAAAATCCACTCCTGACCAAAAAGAACACAAAGGCTCGTCTCACATTTGCCAAAAAATTATTGATTATCCCCAAGACTTTTGGGCAAATATTCTGTGGACTGATGCAACAAAAGTTTTTGGAAGGTGTGTGTCCCGTTACATATGCCGTAAAACCAACACAGCATTTCATAAAAAGAACATCATACCAACAGTCAAACAAGGAGGGGCAACACTCTGTTAAAGGGTCATAGGATGCCCATTTTCCACAAGTTGATATGATTCTTTGGGGTCTTAATGAAAAGTCTGTAACATAGTTTGGTTAAAATTTCTCAATGGTAGTGTAAAAAACACCTTTTTTACCCTGTCAAAAACAGCTCTTTTCAGATCAAGCCGTTTTTGTAGCATTTTCCTTTAAATGTTAATGAGCTCAATAAGAAAGAGACTGGGCAAAAACGGCATCCATGGGCAAAAGCCACTGCTGACCAAAAAGAACACAAAGGCTCGTCTCACATTTGCCAAAAAATATCTTGATTATCCCCAAGACTTTTGGGCAAATATTCTGTGGACTGATGCAACAAAAGTTTTTGGAAGGTGTGTGTCCCGTTACATATGCCGTAAAACCAACACAGCATTTCATAAAAAGAACATCATACCAACAGTCAAACAAGGAGGGGCAACACTCTGTTAAAGGGTCATAGGATGCCCATTTTCCACAAGTTGATATGATTCTTTGGGGTCTTAATGAAAAGTCTGTAACATAGTTTGGTTAAAATTTCTCAATGGTAGTGTAAAAAACACCTTTTTTACCCTGTCAAAAACAGCTCTTTTCAGATCAAGCCGTTTTTGTAGCATTTTCCTTTAAATGATAATGAGCTCTGCTGACCCCGCCCCTCTCTTCCGAGCTGCTCTCAGAGAGACTGTTTACTTTAGCCGCATTCATCGTGAAACTTGCTAATTAGCACATTATTAGGAAAGGCAATTTGCAAAGATTCATTACAAAACATTATACTCACTTCTTCTGTAGATGAGGCTGGATCATGAATGATTTGCGCGAACATAGACGCATTTATGTAGATCGGGGGTACATTCCCTTCAGAATGTGTACACACACTGCCAACACACATTTCAGTTCAAACAACTTGTTAAAGTGCATGTAGCATCCTATGACCCCTTTAAGTGGAGGGACTGTTTTTATTTTTCAAAAGGGTCGTAATCTGGAGGACTATGTAGAGGAGTTCCTCGACACTTGCCACCATGCAAGCTGCGATGACGTCTGCTTGATGGAGGGATTTTGGTGTGGTCTGGATGATGACATTTGTTTCGTCATGCCCAGGGGAGATCCTTACTGGATCCTGAAAGATTACATCAGGTTTGTGCTGTGGGTGAATGGATCCACACTCACAGTGGACGAAGTGGATGTCGACTGCAACATCAATGTCCAGCCACACCTCGCAGACGTCTCACAGCCAAACCCAGAGCCCAGCCAAGCATCACCCTACCAGAGCCCACCACAGACAGAGAGCCAAAGCCCGCCGCGACCGACGAGCCATCGCTAAGAGGAGCAATAGAGCTGAGGATCGCCCCGGAGCCAGAGCCTCATACAACATCTGACCAGGTGTGTGAGCCAGCAACGAAACCCGCCACGGATGATGACAAAGTGGAGTGGAGTGGGCGCAGAGGAAGCCCCACCCATTGTTCCACCGCTGAGGGTGAGCTGAGGCAGAATTGATAGACTTTTATTCAGATATACCCAGCCTTCTTCCATCATCAGCTGAACTGTTTGCCTGTCCTGTTGTGACCAAGGAGGCAGTTTATGAATTACCTGTTTGTCCCATAACGACCATGGAGGTCTGTGTTGAACTTTCTGTTCACCCTGAACTGTCTGTCAGCCCTGTCATGACCACGGAGGACATTCCCCTGTCCGCCACGCTCCCTGTGCTGGGAGTCGCAATTTGGTGTGTGTGGGCTGCATACACCATCCCTGAAACCCCTGAATGTCATGTACTCCCACCCAGCCTCCCTCTCCCACCTCCTCTTCTGTGTCCTCTGTCATCCTCTGCCCTGCTGCCACTGCATCCTGCCAGTCCCTCAGATCATCCTCAGCTTTCCATCTGTTGATTGGAGTCACTGCGGGCCTGTTAGTCTCCAGCTCCATCGAGGTCTGAGGATCCCTGGTCTCCGCCTCCAACCTCAGAGACCCGGACTCTTAGCTCCCACCTCTCCACCATGGGTCATCAGTCCACCAGCTCCGCCAGGCTTCCTTGTCCCTCTGGCTCCACCTTGGTCAGTCATCGACCTGCCGTCGCCTCAGGACTCCACTTCTCCAGCTTCGCATCTGGATCCCCACCTGAGCCATCTGCTCAGCCTTGGCCCTCCGGATCCTCTGCGTCACCTTGGCTCGTCGGCTCTCCGTCTCTGCCCTGGGATCCTTTGCCATCGGTTCCGCCACTGTCAGTCGACCCCCTGGAGTGCTCAGCCCTTCCTCCACCATGGCTCCTCCCTCCATCGGCTCCTCTGTGGGCAGTCTTCCTCGCTAGGCTCTGGAGCATCTCCCATCTCCTCCTGCTCCGGGCCCCTCCGTTCATTTCTCCCTGGTCATCTCCACCACCTGCTCCTCCCTGGCCACCTCCAGAACCTCCTCTTGCCTGTCTGTGCCAGCCCATCACCATCCCTCCGCCGTCTCCTGTCCGTTGCTTCTCTGCGGCGCGATGACGTGCCTTCTGGGAGGAGGGGGGAGGGGGCGATCTGTCATCATTTCACTGTTTGGACTTTGTTTTCAGTTTGCTCTGTTTTGCCCCATCTAGTTAATTGTCATGATTATTGAGTTGAGTTCTTCATTATGTTCAGGTGTGTCTTGTTAATTATCCTTGTTTGGTCTGTGTATTTACATTCCTGTCTGTTCCGTGTGAGTTTGTCAGGTATCATTAATGTCAATGTATGAGTGTGTCACCAGCATTTTGTCACAGATCAAGCCGGAGACAATAGGTAAGTGAATGAAAAGCAGGTTTATTAACGGGTAGGGCTGAGGCAGATTGACTGGAGCAATGACTGGTGAGTATCCAACACAACTGACAGTTCAATGAATCTTAGCTGAGTACTGATGTTTGGTTCCTTTGCAGGTGTGCGGATGGTTCGGGATCCAGGAGCGGAGGAGAGCAACATAGGAAGAACTTCGGGGATCTAGAGGTAAGTATAAACAGGTAAGTAGCATACAGAGAGTCTGGTTAAGTTCAATGTAGTGAACGGTAGACCGGACGGTGAGTGACTGGAAGGAGCGTGCTTATGAATGGTGACTTGATTGCAGACGACAGGTGCGGGGAATCAGAACTCAGGTGAGCGTGATCTGGTGTAAGTTGTGGCTGGTGATTGTAGTGATTCGCTGACACCTTTCTTGTGTGGATATACCTTGTGTGGATTAAAGGCTATTTATCATCTTCATCTACACCGTTTTGTGACCAACAAAACTAAACTAAAACTAAAACTGTTATTACTTTTTCCTAGAAATGTAGGCCCTACTCTTTACTCAGATCCAATTTCAGTCATTCTTCTTATAAAAAAATAAATAAATAAATAAATACATAAATATTTCTTGAGTGGATATGATGCATGTCGAAAAGGCATGTTTTAGTCTAAATTATCACACCCATTTCAATAGAGTTACTGACTGCGTATATAACTAATTGAACCAGAATATCATAGAGACTCTTGGATAGCCACATAGACCACCCTAGCAAACACATGGTCCTAGCAATACCAAGATCATCGATTTGATTCACAGGGAGTGCATGAACTGATAAACTATAACTTGAATGCCATGTAAGTCACTTTGGATAAAAGCATCTGCCAAATGTAAATGTGTAAATGTTTCCACTGTGCAGAACTCCAGGGCAGTGGTGGTGAGGTCTGTGCATGGAAGAAAAACATTGACATTTTAAGAATCTAGTTAACACCGATTAAATCAGTGTCCAGTAATTTCATTCCTATAAAGAATCCTGCTTTAAACTGCATGGAGAAGCTCATGTTTCTACATACACTCTTTATTTATCTAGCAGAAGCGCAATTTGGCCTGGTGTTTGTGTTGCAGTCGACTTTGTTACATGTTCCATTAAAATCTGTTTAAAGAACTAAACGTCTGGCATGGCCATAACATGACATTATTCTTTCTGTCCCCTCCATTTATGGATATGTAATTATAACAATAAGACTCGTCCAGCACTCCCATAACATCATCCAACCCAAGTAAACAGGTAACAGGCATACAGACAGATGCATCATCACAAGTACAGATATCATTAAACAGGAAAAAGACAAATCATTCCGGCCTGACGGAATTATTTCCAGGTGGAAGTCAGCGTTGTGTTGCTGGGTTTACAAACATTTCTATTATCCTCATCTGACACAACAAGATGACGCTATGTCTGCAAGAGCAGCAGAGCCCTTACATGGTCACGTGCGCGTGTTAATAGCAAAACAGGCAGCTTTTGCTTTTGCACGAATATCTTGAGCTCAGAAACTTTGGTCTGCTGGCATAAGCATAGTCGAGACATTTGGAATTCCATATTTCACTTTTGAGGAATGGTATCAGATGGGATTAGGATCAGTCCAGCTCAGCTTTCCCAAGATAATCTGGCCAAGCTGCTCTACTCAGGCCTAAAGTATCCATGCAATCCAGCGCGCGATACCTCTCTTCACGCTCCCCCTGGAAGCCAGCGCTAATGACTAATGCGGAGAGAGTCCAATACTTGCAGGAAAAAAGCTAGTGGCTGCGAGTGTTTTGTGTTGTACTTTATTTTATGACTTAGCATGCCTGTTGGGATGCACAGCCAAGTTTGAACACATTTAACCAATCAATATAATATTCACACCAGCATATGTTATTGTCCAGTGCTTTTCCTCAGACGAACCCGAGTTTCAGGGTGAAAACTCGTTTTCTCTCAATAACCTATACATACCACTGAAGCTCACGAAACCTGCTACAACTGCAAAGCGTATTTTGGTGAATGTGATTTACAGCTGCTAGACGTGGGCAGTGAAATATAGGAATTTATTGCTCTGTTAGAACACACAGTGCACACAAAATTGTAATGATTCACATACTGTTTGATAGTTCACCCAAAAATGAATATTGATGGTAGTCATCATTTACTCACTCTCATGTCGTTCCAATCCATGTCATGTTCTTTCTGAACACAAATGAAGCAGAATGTCCACGCTGATTTTCCATACATTAGCACACAATGAAAAATTACCAAGAAGCACTATAAAAGCAGTTCAAACAATGTAAGTGCTACATGTCTTCTAAAGCCATACAATAGATTTATGTGAGGAACAGAATCAAATTTAGGCCATTATTCACTGGAAATCTCATATTGTAATCTGCACTTGATCCCTCACAATGGGCCGCACGAATTGGATTGTCAACCTGCTGCTGCTTTTAAAAGTGCATGTTTGAGAGTTACGGTGGAAGATTCTCAGTGAATAATAACTTCTGTTTGTTCTTCACACAAAGGTATCATTTGACCTCAGAGGATTTAGATGCATGATGCTTTCATGTTTCGTTTCTGTTATCTTTTCATGCTCCACTGCCCCTGTCACTTTTGTTTTATGGAAAAGAACAGAATAAACATTCTGCTAAACGTGAAAATATGAGTTTGGAACAACAGAAGGATGAGCGGATGATGACTGAGTTTTCATGTCTGGACAATCTATTCCTTTGAGTCAGTTCTTTATGAATGCTAGTAATGTGGCTAAAGCTCTCCTGTTGGTCTAAATATTTCCATATTCCGAAGCATAAAATAATCTTTTGGCCAAGAATCCCTCTTTGATGTGATTTATATCTCAGGATTAAAGCAAATCCCTCCAAAGGATCCTGCTGAATTCCAGGGGTGGCGAGCATTCTTGTCAAGTCAAAAATACAAGCTCTCCTGCACATGATGAACTCATCTCTAGATCTGATTCCCTGATAGAGACATGCACTCCAGCGATGGCTTCTGTGAAATGAGGAACCCCATCAACATCTAGCATTATCAAAAGGACACAGCACTGGCCAATTTTTGACAATTCATCTGTTCACTAACCTCAGCAAAGAAAGAGTAGTAAAGCTCTGGGATGATGTGCATTGGTCGGCTGATCTCTCACACAGACTCGAAAGCACTAAACGCACACATACAAAACAGTCATGAATAAACAAGACCTGACAAGGAACACCGAAACAATAAACACACACATTACATTTACATTTACATTTAGTCATTTAGCAGACGCTTTTATCCAAAGCGACTTACAATTGGGGGATACATAAAGCGATTCTTCTTAAAGAGGCAAACAGACACAGAAAGTGGTTGTAATACCAAGTTCTTAGACATTGTTCAAATAAGTACAAGCTAGAAAGAGAAGGAATAAATAAAGAGAGAGATTTTTTTTTATTTTTTATTTTTTTTTTTTATGATGAAGTCAAGTAGCTTCGAAAGAGATGGGTTTTCAGCTTTCGCTTGAAAATTGTCAGGGATTCAGCATTCCGGATAGGGGTGGGAAGATCGTTCCACCAGCCAGGAGTGGTGAACGAGAATGTTCTGGAAAGTGATTTTGAGCCTCTCTGTGATGGTACCACGAGGCGTCGCTCACTAGCGGATCTCAGACTTCTGAAGGGGATGTAGATTCTTAGTAGTGAGTGGAAGTAGGCAGAACTGTGGCCTACAACTGACTGAGCAGTTAGATACAGGTGTGCTTATGTACACACGGGCATAAACGATTCATTCGATTATGACAGGTTTAAGTAAGTTTAAGTAACTGGGCCATTCAGAACTTCTACTTGCCAACATATCAAAAATAGACCAGATTATCATAGTTACAGTTTTAAATATTTAAAAATCTTATTCTGAATCATAGAAACCCTATCAGTTATACGACATTCAATCATTCTTTGTGAATTCTACAAACTATAACCTACCTGTCACAAAATGCTCCAAACTCACCATATTCACACCTCTTCTCCATTGACATCCATTCAAGAAGAGAAAAATATAGTGTGTACAAAATGATATCCCAGGACATAATGTCATGATTTCTCTTGTCTCCTCACCAGTGTATGGGCACGCTATGCTTTGATCTTCTCTGATAGCTATGCCATGCAGAGTGATAGAAGATAATCATAACCCGCCCAGAGAATTGACCTATCGGTAAGCCCCTCCCCTCGAATGCAGATGAGCCAATGGCAGTCGAAACCGAAACTAGGTTTTTATCTTTAGGTTTCAGCACCATAGAGAAACAAAGGAAGATCTGAAGCGCTCATCGGTTTGATGGTGTTTATGCTACAAAAATGGAAAAACAATGTGCCTGGGCTACTTTTAACACTGATTCCAGGTGTCCTGACAGGATAGGCAATAGAATTTATTTTATTTTTATTTATTTTATTTTATTACATTTCCTAAACCCAAACAAAACAGAGCAAAATGTCCGTCCGTAAGCAGTCAACCCTAATCCTAATGAAGACGGAAACGTTCATTTTCTGGTTGTCATACTCTCATTAAGTTACAGTTTTCCGTTTACCGTAATGAGGTTTCTCCCGCTTGCACTGGGATCTGTAAACCCTCGCTTCCAATTTAATCGTTACCCACCATATTTATCTTAAAATCTTTTATATATCCCTCCATGTCATATTTAAGTCCCACTTGAATGGTGGTCCTTCTGTGTCCAAAAACATCTTGGGACAAGGTTTTCACACTGACAGCGGTCATTGTAAGAGAGTTAGCAACTCCGTTTGTTTGTCCGAGTGAGCGACAGTAACTAAGGGGGGCGGGGCTTACCGATAGGTCAAGTCAAGGTCAAGGTCAAGGTCAAGTTTATTTATATAGCACCTTAAAAGCAACGAGTGCTGACCAAGGTGCCGCACAGCCAAAACATCAGAAATATCAACCAACAAAAAAAGCATTAAGACATAAAATTTAAAATCATTAAGTACTACAATAAGTAACACAAACATCACCAAACAAAAGAAAACATAACAGAAACAAAACAAAAAGTTGTTTTCAAGTTAAGCAAAAGCCTGAGAAAAAAATATATGTTTTAAGAGATGATTTAAAAGAAGATAACGTAGGGGATAATCCGATGGATAAAGGTAAAGAGTTCCAGAGCGTAGGACCAAGAACTGAAAAAGCCCTGTTCCCTTTAGATTTAAACGAGATTTTGGGACAGTCGATAACAACTGAGAGGACGATCTAAGCGTTCTCACAGGAGAGCAGAAATGGAGAAGATCTGAAATGTAAATAGGGGCAAGACCATGAAGTGCTTTAAATACAAAAACTAAAATCTTAAAAGCAACTGAATTTAACAGGTAACCAATGAAGTGAAGCTAACACGGGGGTAATATGCATCACTCTATAGGACACTTGACAGCAGGACCGCGGTTAATTTTCACTGGTGGGTTTTCATTTCAAACCCCACACAACACACACACCTGACTGTGTCAAACCAGCAGCATTTGTTCTACTGATTTTCTGTCTGATTTGTATGATTATAGAAACCAGCCTGTTGAGTGGGCTACAGAGCACACGTGACAGCTTTCTGACGGCAGCAGGCGGAAGCAATCTTATCGAGTTCGTCTCATGCCATAAACCTTTTGGCTTATTAACTCACAAATGTACTGTGGATTAATTCCAGCAGTTCCTGTTTTGCTCTGGAGATGCAGTAAAATGATTAGCATATGGGAAACAAATGACTCTTGACTGATTGTGTGATGAATGGCATGACCTGTAAGTGATTATAATGTGATTTGTTAATTTAATAGTGTGATAAATTAATGTATATGCATATTTGTCATGCCTCCACCAGGCTCTGCTTATTCTCACTTGCACCTGTAACCATTCACATGCACAGCCGAACACTGCAGATATTAACCCTGCCCCGCCACAGTCAGTGACTGATTACAGACTCAACAGACCG
Organism: Sinocyclocheilus anshuiensis; assembly: GCF_001515605.1. Taxonomy (NCBI): domain Eukaryota; kingdom Metazoa; phylum Chordata; class Actinopteri; order Cypriniformes; family Cyprinidae; genus Sinocyclocheilus; species Sinocyclocheilus anshuiensis. The sequence goes on along the minus strand of NW_015540866.1, from coordinate 71,586 downwards.
CCACAGTAGTGTTCCTCAACCCGCCATCCCTCTGTGTTTACAGCATCTTCTCAGGAGGCGTTTATATGCATTTTGGCCATTCATTTACACAACAACAGCCTTTTGGGGCCTGAAAGGCAAACTTTTTAAAACAGATTTCAAAGTGCAAATGTTTGAAAACGATACTGCTATCTTCTCTGTGTAAACTACAAAAAAGTGAATTTGTGAAACGGTGACGTCATGCACGTGTGTATTACATCCCAGGTGAAAAAGACGTAGTATTAAATGTCACTAAATATACTTAAAGTGGTTCCAATTTAACACAATTTCAATATATTAAATATATTACAAATAGATTAAAATCAAACTTAAATATATCTTGAAATACACTTAATATACTTAAAGTTGTTTCAAAATAATACATTTAATATGCACTTAGTATAGTATAATTTAAATATAGTAAGTATGTCTGAAAAAGCACAATTTAAATATATTTCTTTTTCACCTGGGGTGTTCAGTCTATAGAGGGTTTGCACGTGATGTTTCCGTCGTCTGGTCATCACTGAGTGGCAGCATTGGTTTTCAGTGTAACAACCAGTTAAGTCTACTTACCTATTGATTCTGAGCATTCCTGTCAATAAAAGTTTTTTTTTTGTGCAGTGTGAAACCTTTGTACAGAGCCACAGACATGACAGGAGAAAAAATATTTATATAATGGCCACAAATGAACAATTCTTTCCTTTGCTGCTCCTTTTGCTGGTTTATGCTGGTCATGTGCTGACAAAGGACCAGCATAAACCAGCAAAAGGACCAGCATAAACCAGCAAAGGACCAGCTTAAACCAGCAAAGGA
>NW_015540866.1:60834-70587 GCF_001515605.1 Sinocyclocheilus anshuiensis | reverse complement strand
GACCAGCTTAAACCAGCATCCCAGCGTCAAAACATACCTAACCAGCATATGCTGGTTTTTTCAACAGGGTTACTAATTCGTCTGTGGCAGTAATGTGAACTGTGGTAAAATCTGGTAAAATGTGACACATTTAACACATAACACATAAAAGTTATGGGTAAATGATGCTCCAATAATCATTTTTATTGTGTAGTTAGAACAGTTAACTAACTAACTTTTCAGACTTTATTCCGCCATGACAGGCGTCGACCTGAAGGAGAAAACCAAGACTAATGGCCACTATAGCGCCCCCTGTGGTAATGCTGAGAATGCAACACATGCTTGTTATGAATTGCGTCAACACATTTCTGAACGCAATAACAATGTGTGAAATCACGGCTGCATAGCTAGAGGTGTTTGCGCCCCATTCTTGTATGAATTATCACTGGGGCCCGAGTGTTGCGTGGACTGTGTGAACTTTGCAGACACTGCACATGAAACAATGTTCAGCCCAAGCGGTAAAGTGGGAAACATAAGCTTGCTGTTCTCGTGAGTCACTCGGAACAGGCCAAATCACTCCCAGGCCCGCGCCAGCATGTTTTCGGAGCCTCTGGTGGACCTGTGTGCCCAGCTGTGTGCTGCGTCCAGCCATGCCAAGCTCTTGATTGAAGCCCGTGGATCCGTGTGCCAAGAATCACAACTGCTGGAATGCCTGCGCTGGAACGGCTCGGCTCGCTCCATTCCTCTCTAACTGACCATAAAAGGCCGAGAGGATCATTCAAAAGAAAGCGGAGCGCATGCAGAAGGAAAAGCTTCAAAGCCGTTTCATATAAACTAAGGTAACGTGAACAAAGATTTGACGCAGGCTCACTTCCGAACACGTCATGCGAGAGATTTCACACTCTGTTTGTGCACCTTTATCTGGCGTTTCTGTCACGAGGAGGAAGGTGCTTGAGAAATTCGATGCGGATTCCTTCAAAACCCCTTTGAGCCAAATCAGTTCACTGTGCTTCCATTTTGCCAAGGCAGATATTTTCAGGACAACACAAGTGCAGTTTGACTGGTTAGCGCCGCTGCTGGCAGAGGAAAGAAATACGCCTGCTGTGTGGAACCAGTATAATTAGTCACATGACTTTTACGGCTCAGATGATCGGTTCAACAACTGTGTTCCTGAGCAAACAAACTCAAATCAAATCAGCAATCAGCCGTGAGTAAAGTGACACATATCTGACACAGTAAAAGTCACCCACCCCGTTTCTCTTGCACCAAATTAAAGCATTTTAGGGATGCTGCTAATTATATCAATTGTATATGAATTATATATATATTATATCCTCAATGCAGCACAATTATATTTTGACAATATTCAACTTTTTTTCCGGCAGCGGTGTTGTTTCCTGCCTTGTACATGCATTAAATCCCATTCAAGATATTTGTTGTAGCTGTTTTTAATCTTCTGCACAGAAATGAGTTGTTCTGTGTGATTGGCTGTTGGCTGCAAACACTTTCAGGTGCATGAACTCCCGAGTGAATTACAAACTCTGGATCAAACCCTGAGCTGACGGAGAACGTCTGCAGTGAGTGTTGTGTGAACCTGCTGAATCTGATCTAAGCTGGGCTGGATTTGTTGAAACTCAGGGTTTGTTCGACTGGCATTGTGTAACAGGCCACTCTGGATCCTGACTAAAAATCACTAAAACACCAGCTGATTCAAAGACACTGTGAAGAGAATTGATGCTAGTGAAGAAAAAGACTCATTCCAGCACATACAGACGCTTGCTTTGATATTTTATTATTTAATGTAAGTACAGGCATGGGTAAGTGTGACTGAACTCTCAGGTAAATAGTTCTGTTCACACTTGTTTCATATGTGTCCACAGTTGTATTTTTATATTTAATTTCGCAGTCTTTGCACTACTTTGATACTGCTGTTTTTCGTCTATACGTCTGCGATGCATGCAGATGTGATTCTGAAGAGACTGACAAAAGCGCCACCTAGAGGCCCATGCTCTACAACACAACACGACCTGGACTGCTTTCATTCTTTTGCTCGGACGCTGCATTCAAGTTATTCAACTGATTTTGACTTTGGTGTTGCTAATTAATTACAGAAACACATTCACGCCTTTTTTGCTGATTTTATTTTTCTTTTTTAACATTTTATCTTACATTTCACTTAGACTCGGAAGGCACTGTACAGCCCATCTTGAGGGCCCTGTATGTGCTGTCAGTTTTCTTAACAAGTAGATTGACAGTTTTCCCCATGCTAGAAGGAGGAAAGGAGATATAGAAGCATCACGAATATCATAGAGACTTGGGAATGGACTCTTGACCACCTAGCAACCACCTAGCAATGCCCTAGCAACCAATGCTGCAGACTCCCATCCTCATTCAGAGCGGCTCGCCGGCGTTTACAGAGTCACAACTGGGAAATGGCTGAAATGTAATGTAATCAATTATTCACTTGTTATATTCATCGGTTACAAAATGTTCAACACTCTGTTCTAAAGCGTGTTTTGATGTTTTGAAAGAAACTGCGATCAATAGATGTGATTCCAACTCAAATCAACACGAACTCAGATCATTAGAAACGTTTTCACATATGATCCAAATTGTTGAAGCATGTCATGATTAATATGAGCTCGTTGGCGCTGTAAACGTGCGTTTGCATTTGTAATCTCTGGTTCATTTAGTAATAGTTGTGTTGTTTCTCAGGTCAGAGGTGTCAGTCACTGATCCTGAGCAGATCTCTGTCTTCTGAACCAAACATGAGGGAGAAATAACACATATTCCTGGAGCTCTCGCAGACTAATTACACTCCTTTATCTCGCTTCAGTCTTTCATTTTGGTTTGCATTTGATTTAATAAAGGACAGAAGTGTAGTAATGTCATCTATGTACATATATTACATTTCCAGTTGTGAAATATATTGTCATATGAAGTAAAAACATACATGAAACCTATTAGAAATTGGAACAATTTCATACATATTCATACATATAACACCAACAAATATGTATGTTTATGTGCAAGTAATATATTATTGTAGATATGTCATGCGCATGTATATCCATCCTAAAACCCATCAGTACATGTTGATATTATATAAGTAAATACAAAAGATAGACATTTAAAAATTGTTACAAAAGCATACATAAACATACAGATTTTTTTGTATATATGTAGCTTTAATTAAGTTGCGTATATAAATAAAATATATATTTGTTGACATGTACGGTTGCTACATGTAATGTCATAGACAAATCATCATATAGATATTATTAACATAAACATATGAATGTGTAAATTTTACTTGGATCTCCATCCACCTGGAGAATGTCAAGTCAAGTCACCGTTATTTCTATAGCGGTTTATACAGTCCAGATTGTGTCAAAACAGTTTTACGGAGTTAAACAGGAAAATAGTGCGTCAATAATGCAAACAAAATTCAGCTCTGCTGTAAAGCAGCTCAAAAAAAGAGTACAATAGCAAACAGTCAAAATTTCAGTTCAAGTCAGTTCATTGTTGATGCAATGATGTCTTCATCCAGCTCAGATTAGTTCAAATATAATCTGTGCAATCAACTCGACAATCAGAAATTAAGAAGTAATTAAGAATGTACATGTGTGAAAATTAGAAATGGCCTTTTATTAGGTCACATATATGCCAATACCACACACAGAAACACATACAACCAGGAGCAGAATAGATGAACGGAATCCAAAGCATTCAGGAGATCCGTGTGAGAAACATTAATTCACACTGAACTAAAACATTTACACCGATTCAGATGTTATGAATGTTTAGTCATGCTGCTCAATCAAATGCTTTCAGGTGATCGTCTCAGTCTGTAAAATTGACGGTAAAAAACCGGCAGCTGTGGTTTTAACTTACATTTACAGTTAAATACTGTAATTTCATGAACTGATACAATGTTAAAATACCAACCCGTTTTGTAGCTTTGTAATACGCTGATAACCACCAAAAGCAGGTGCTGATGAGAAAGTCACACGATGAACCAAATACTAACACATATAGAAGGTGCACAGTGTCATTCACACAAACACTAAACACATCATGGTAACACACATGAAACTGAAATAATGCAATAAACATTCATTTAACAACATTAGGTGTAACACACAACCCTAATATACAAAACTGATAAGAAAAAACTAAGAAGAAACATAGTTATTTCAACAAAATAACATCAAATTTGAAATGTAACGCAGGGAATTCTGGGAATGTCAATTTACGGTTATTCACTGTAAATTATACGGTCTTTTTCCACTTCCAAAAACGGTATACTACCGTAAAATTACATGTAATGTCCAATACAGTTTTTCACTGTGTATAGTAGGGGAACTTACCATTTAACAGGTTTTTATTGTAGCATTTTTACAGTCTTTTACCGTTTAATTCACGGTAATGTTTTACAGTGTTGAGTTACTGACCAATACAACCAAAATCTTCTCCCTTCACTTTAGAGAAGTCCAGTAGGCCTGTCCGTGGTGATTTGATGAAAGTCGTTTCTCTTTCAGAAGTCTAACTAAAGTTGTTGCATACAAACACGAAGAAGCTCTGTATGTGTTGAACTAAACGGACAGCGGCCAAACGTATGAGCGGCTGAAGATAAACCCTGGATCTGTTTGCTGTAGATCCTTTAGGACACGCAGACAGCCTGTGGGACATCTGGAAACATATTCAGCATGATTGGTTTCCAGCTCTCTCAATCGTGGGCCTATTAGTCGCGGTTATTATTGTAAATAATATTCATAAGCAATGACGTTTCTCTTTTGAAACATGTTTTGTAGCAGCATTTTGTTTGTTGTGTTGAAGATCAGTGAAAAATGACTTGTTTATTAGCAAATATCATGTCACCTTGTATCAGAGATGCTCTTACACTTTAAATATCTGTCATTTGTTTTCCTTTATTGCATCGACATATTGAGGTTGAAGAGGTCAAGTGTAAACATGGTGTAACATATGAAATAATGGTAAATACTGTAAGGGAAACGCATATTAAATAATCAGTTGTGTATCTGTGATTTATTTTCTGCTAATTATATTATGATAAGATGACCAGATTTCTTCAGTGGTGAAAATATAATTTAAATCTATTCATTAAAATGCACACACACATATTTTTTTTTAATAGTTGTGGGTTCTGTATACTATTATTATATAACTATTATTATATAATAATTATTATGATGTTTGATTTGACTAATATGATTTTTGGTCTGGTTTTAATTCAACTCACTAAAAAAATCACATTATACATTGCAAATAGCAACGAGTTTAAAACTATTTTATTACATAAATTATGACTTTACGAAAAATACAAATATGAGAAATTGAATTTAACAATTTTTAACATTTTCTAACTGTATTTAATGCTTGTATTTTCACAAACTGATTATACTGTATACAGCAGTTTCAACTTTTTATAACTTTTCAAAAATTATTTTATGTTTGTGCTTTTGGAAATGACTTTCTTACTTAAGAAGGCCTGTTATTTAGCATTTTTGGCTAATGTTGAGCACAAAGTGTGTGTTTACTGCAAATGTCATTGTTGCCAGCGTAATTATTTGTATTTATTTATTCAAAAGCTTACACTGGGGGGTATATATACATACAGTTTAAATAGATTAATCTTGAAGAGCCTTCATAAGAGCTGAAGCAGGCTTTAGTTGTTTAAGAGTAAACAGGCTCCAGTCACATGTTAAGACCCGTGTTGGTCTAGTTACTCAAAAAATGTAATTTGTTACTAGTCACTCCTTTCAAAATTAATATTATTACTTTACTTATTGCTTTCTGGCAACAGTAATTAGTTACACTACTAGTTACATTACTTTTCCTTCACGCCCCACAGAAGCTGTCATTGCATATCTTCCCCATAAAATTCTTTGAAAATGTTACTAACAACATATTTCTGCCTCATCGTTTGACCAGAATCCACATTGAATCGCAGTCAGAAGTGATTACAAACACTCAGTGGTGATTAATAGTGACATTTCAGTAAAAGTGTTGTATTATTCACATTAATTGTGTAGCTTGAAGCTAATTGTAGCTGTAATTTCTCTGTTACCCATATACGATTATATTCCATGATGTATTTTATCAAAAGAAATCACATAAGCTCATAAGAAAATGTTTTTTTTTTTTTTAAAAGATTGTATACAATTTATATCAGAGTCAGAGTAAAGTAATCCCAGATCATCTTTTCTCCTCACAAAATCAATGTAATGCCAATATTTCCATCCGCTGAATGTAAGCTGTTCCATATTCTCGCCTGCTGCTCTGCTGACTTCATGTGTTCATGAGTCGTGAAAATTATGAAAATAAATCTAGGAATTATTGGATTGTTGGACATCAAATCAGTAGGGGTTGAGAGGCATCAAAAGCAACCAAGTAACTAGCTGTGTTATGGATGCTAACTGTAATATTATTACTGAAATCTTGTTAGTAATTAGTTACACTACTCGTTACTGCAAAAGTAATATTATTGCTGTAAATAATTACTGCTCAACATTGGTTAAGACTGTGTCTTACAGTTTGACTAACTAGCATTTAACCAAGTGGTAATCAGTCTTACTTTTTGGATTCAAATTAGACCAATAACTGACTACAAAAAGTTCTGACCAGAAAAAACTAAATAAATAATAGAAGAATGAGTAACGAGTGATCTACGCCGTATATAGTCCCCGCAGCAGAGGTGTGTAGCGCCCCCAGCGGCAGCGCCGGAGAACTGCAGCCCTTAACTCCTTCCTCGCCTGCTGTTTGTGTCCTATCTCGCTGGAAGATGGCGACCAGAGTCCTTCAGAGCTCCTGCTCAGGCCTTTATCAGGCGAAGCAGGGACACCTTACCGCTGTTATCAGGTTTGATCTCGATAAGCGTTATAAATGTGCGAGCGTTGTGCTTTAGCGAGACACGGGAGTTTCTACACGCCGTTGCGCATTAGATAAAGACTACTAGTACTACTGCTAGCAGATATATAACTTGCAGACACTTTATTAATGTGCTGATTGTACAGAGTCTGCGTCATGTTTGCTGCGGGAATCAAAGGCGTGCGCACGCGCTGCTCAAGGTCATAACTCATAACTCATAACTCAGGTTATGGTAAAGACAGTATGGAGAGCTTTTGCTTGCATGCACTGATTAATAAAAGGCTGTCATAGTTATCGGTGTGATTGATGAATGATGCATGCAGAATATCAGAAACACATGATCATCTGACATACAGCCTCAGTTAATACTGTACTGTGACTGTTTCTGAGGACAGAAGCGTGTTTGGGCTTATCATGCAATGCAGCATATATGACCGTGGAGCACAAAACCAGTCATAAGAGACGATTCACATCATCTGAAAGCTGAATAAATAAGCTTTCCATCGATGTATGGTTTGTTAGGATCGGACAATATTTGGCTGAGATACAACTATTTGAAAATCTGGAATCTGAGGGTGCAAAAAAATCTAAATATTGAGAAAATCATCTTTAAAGTTGTTCAAATGAAGTTCTTAGCAATGCATATTACTAATCAAAAATTAAGTTTTGATATATTTACGGTAGGAAATTTACTAAATATCTTCATGGAGCATGATCTTTACTTAATATCCTAATGATTTTTGGCATAGAAGAGAAATCTATAATTTTGACCCATACAATGTATTGTTGGCTATTGCTACAAATATACCCCAGCGACTTAACACTGCTTTTGTGCTGCAGGGACACATGTGTACTGTATCAGAGCTCTGTGTACTGTTTCAGGGGTCTGTCGGCGTCTAATAACCGGAACCGAGAGGACAGCTGGTTCAAATCACTGTTTGTGCGGAAGGTGGACCCCAGAAAAGACGCTCACTCCCATCTGCTAGCCAAGAAAGAGGACAACAACTTATATAAAATCCAGTGTAGGTTCTGCCCTCTGCTGCGAGACGCCTCGGCGCTTGTGCGACGTGTTCATTAACTCTGGTTTATTGCTTGTGTTGCAGTTCACAACGTGAAGCCCGAGTGTCTGGAGGCGTACAACTCTCTCTGGTGAGCCACTCTCCTCAGTGTTAATTACATGCTTTTATCGTCTTGGATCTGATGTGACTGCTGAGCTTCAGCGCACGTGTCCTGCTCTCTGGTGCGGTCAGTGATTGGCAGCAGAGCCCTGATTAATCACGTCTCGGTGTGCTTGTGTCCGCAGTGCCGAGGTGCTGCCGTTCATCCACAGCGACAGCACTTACCCGTGTGAGCTGGTGGGCACCTGGAACACCTGGTACGGAGAGCAGGACCAAGCTGGTAGGACAGCCTCGCAAACCCAGGAGCATAGACCTTTCTCCTGAGTAACCTAAGTTCCGTTTGGGTGCTCTCGTGTCCTGGTCTACATAGAAACACATGTTAAAACGGGGTCAACACCATCGACTGAATTGAAGCTTTTTCAGTATAACTAAATGTAGGGGAGAGCGGGGCACAAAGTAACACTTTTTGACTTTCTCAGTTTGTGTAAATCCACATGGGGCTCAGAATATACTTTTTTTTTTAATCTACAGTCATTTTAGTACAAATATGTCACTTTGTTTCATAATTAGAGTGTATACGTTTTTCTTTATTTACCCTCAAGAAATGGAAGTGAAATGTGACAACATGCCCCGTAGGTGGGGTACATTGTAACATCTGAGGGGCACGTTGTAACATGACAGCTTAAAACGTTATCTGAACGCGTGAAAAAAATATACAAGACAAACTATAAAATTATTATTTTTTTCAAATAAAATAATGGCGTTTTTTAAGAACGTAATTCCGTTACATGTAACTAGTTACTCCCCAACACTGTTAATGGCTGCAGTCGTATCTGATGACGTCTGCAGGTGGCGCTGTTCACACAGAATCACAGGACTTCCTCGTGCTCACCTTATGTTTGAAAATGCATTTACATGTCGTGAAGGGTTCAATGTTTTGCTGTATGAGGTCCTGCATGCGTCTAGCTGAACTGAACTGATGGTCAGCAGTGAGCTCATGAGTGCAGAAGCCTGTTAAAGCGCTGCTGTCTCGCAGGACTTCCTGGAGCCATCAGCTACCGACAGCACAACCGCGAGGCAGTCGGAGGCTTCTTCTCTCAGATAGGAGACCTCTACATGGTGCATCATCTCTGGGGTGAGAATGAACACATGCCACCAGAAACACTTCATCAAGTCACGGTTACAGACTGTTTCAAAGCAGCTGCGCATTAATAAACAGGAAAATAACAGAATCGATGATGCAAACGTAATCAAATACAGGGCTTAAAGTTCTCCGGCGTGTGGCGTTTAGCTGCGGGACAATAAGATAGTACTTGTTGATATAACGTTCGAGTCCATGAGTTCGCCTACCAATGTATGAGAGGAGCACAGCTTTCACTCTCAAACAAACTAACATTACTAGCCAATCAGACATTTTTGGTCCTATAAACATGAGATGCGCATAATAGTATCCAGCTGCAGAGTCGCAGCTGATGAGCGCGGCACATTCTGAAAAAGCTGCGAGGCGCAATGCTCAGATTTCCATCTAGAGCCATATCTATATAGAAAAGCTATCTTCTATATAATTAACGGAGCTTTGTAAACAGCTCAGAGTAATCACGTCATCTCCATAAGAACGATATGATTGCCAGAACAAATTTACCTGTAGTTTTGAAAAGGTCCTGTTCACACATTATCTCTTAACGGTAATTTACCAGTGAAGACTGTATGTGTGAAAGGGGCTAAACTCTTCCTCTGCATATGCGGTGAGTTTGGGTTGCTTAAC